>NW_006239386.1:180016-238531 GCF_000226075.1 Solanum tuberosum | reverse complement strand
TCTCGGGTTTAAATTCCCCCCCCCCCCCCCCCAGTAAAATAAAAAAGAGAAATAAAGAGGAATAAGTACAGTTATTGTTTGGAAAAAAAAAGCCACGATAAGCTGTTTTTCACCTTTTTCTTGCTCCGTGCATCACATAGGTGTTGACAACACACCACTCTTTGTATCACTAGGTACTTGAGGGTGGTAATAGGTACTGAAAAAGGAAGTTCAGGGGGTTCATACAAACACCCATAGTTTGTGTAAGTTGTAAACGGAGCCAATACTAGGGGCTTCTTATGTATTATCTCCTTTTTAGTTTTGATTGGAGACTTCATTTGCTTCTTCTTTTCTTGGTTTACAATATCTACAGAACAATTCATTTCGCCAAAATGAGCACAACACCTGCACCTCTGTCACCAAAATTTGTTCCTGCTGAAAAGAGTGGAATTACTTCAGTAAGTAAATCAGATGGTAAGTGGATTATTTTAACTTTTCTTTTTCGTTTTTGTATGCTTTTGTTGTACAACTGGAGTTAATGTTGTACTTTTTGTCTATTGTTGCAGGTTTTAAGTTCAGTTTGGTATCATATAACATTTTGGCTCAGGTAATCCGACCATGTTCAAATTTCTTGAGGCAATTCATTTATTTTATTATTTTTATGAAGTGCATGCAAGTAATACTTCAGTAACGGAAGTTAAGTGCTGCTTTCTTAAACTATTGAGCTTCCTTATATGGCTAATACACTGTAAATTGTCTATCTTGACTTTGAAAATTAAATAAACAAAGTATTTATTCATCAGCCAAAGTACTCTTGTGAACTTTGTGAACATGTCACATCTTGGACAAACAAACAAATGAAAGTCAGAAGAGAGAGAGAGAGAGAGATCTGATCCTAATAAAAAGAATTTGAGGCCGCTCGCCTGTGGTTGAACCATCGTGTTAAGTAGAGCATACATATCTGGATGGGAAAACCATTATCGATGCACACATTTGCTGTTAATTAATCAAGTGTACCAACATGCTTGGTATGCCCTTTGATTTGTCTTTTAGGACTATAGAGCACAATTCAAGTGATATTATCTCATACCTTGACACTTGTATTCTGAGATGTTAGTCAGTTTTAGTTTTTCTTCTTACAGATTCAAGTCATTTAATCTATTGAGTTGTATGGATTCTGTTTGCCGATATTTCGTTGTTCTGAGATTTTTTAATTGTAGGCATATGTAAAGGGTGATCTGTTTCCACACTCCCCAGGGCCTTGTCTCAAGTACGTCATCTATATCCAAATTTTCATTTTTGCATTTCTTATACACAGCCTGTCGGATATTGTTTCTTTTCTCTCTGGAAAGTCCAATGCGATTGATTACATGTTTGAGTGGACCCAAATTGACTTGTTTATAATGCCTTAGGCCTTTATGGAATTCCAATATGATTGTTTCATGTTGCATTACATTATTATTATATTCCTTGCCTTCAAGACTGTCCGAGAAATGCTTCAAGACTTGGAGTCAGGAGCATTTGACTTTTATTGGATTTTAGTAATTCTCTAAGCTAGTGTTAATAGAAGATACATAGTTGTGTTTAAGTCAATTTTACTTATTTTCTCTTCGAGTATTTGAAGAGCATCTAATGTAAAATTTATTTCCAAAGCATTGTGACTTGAAGCCATGTGGAATGAGCCTTCATTGAGACAGTTTTCAACTTCTTTCTTTTACTCGTAATTTCAGAATCAACATTTGTTAAGTGTTGTGTTAGGTGGAAAGCCCGTTCACAGGCAATCCTGACAGTTCTCAAGAGCCTCGGGGCTGATTTCCTTTGCTTACAGGTTTGGATTTTTTGATAATTTAAGATTGAGCAATATCCATTCATCCATTTTCCTTCTAATAACAACTTCTACCACAAAAGGTTGTGGTGGAGTGGCATCATAAACTGGAGGTCTCGGGTTTGAGAGTGGGAATGAGGTTGCCTTTGGCAGGGGACGCTTTACCCCAGAAAGTGGGTCTTCCTGACGCGTATCCGTAATAGTTGGGCCCTAAAGTTAATACCTGAAACCGGGAGGGAAACTAAAAAAAAAAGAAGAAGAAAGAAACTTCTAATTTCTTCTAGGTTATATTTTAATCAAGATTATGTTATGTGCCAGGAATTGGATGAATATGATAGCTTCTATAAAAGAAATATAGAGAGTGTTGGCTATTCAAGTATCTACGTCCAAAGAAGTGGGCAGAAGCGTGATGGATGCGGGATCTTTTATAAGCAGGATAGGTGACCATCTATTCTCTCTTCTTTCCTTAACCTATATATCTATAACTAAAAGAATGGCTAAGCTAAGCGATGAAATTATTTGTATTATTTGAGCAGACTTGCTGGTCATCTTATAGATGCATTATGTTTGAGAGTACTATGATATGATCATGCACTTTCTAGCTAAAAAATAAGATGATTAGTTATAAGTTCGCTTAAATAAAGCTTTGGCGTCATATCCTTGCAACTTCAAGGGATCCAAGAGATGAGTAATACGGCACAGAACTACATTTTATTTCACATCATAACCTCTTACTCCCACCTATTCAGTAGATTAAGTTACTTCTATCATGCTAAAGTTACATCGTTGCATAGTTAAGGACTGAGAGAATTCAGTTCTATATCAGAAGTTCTTATGGTTTGGATGGATATGTTTCTATAA
The DNA here is from genome assembly GCF_000226075.1 of Solanum tuberosum. Taxonomy (NCBI): domain Eukaryota; kingdom Viridiplantae; phylum Streptophyta; class Magnoliopsida; order Solanales; family Solanaceae; genus Solanum; species Solanum tuberosum. The sequence continues at coordinate 235,866 of NW_006239386.1, read as the reverse complement.
CTTCTTCAGGCAGAATAAAATATTTCTACATAACTCATTTTATCTGAAATTTTATGCTATTTATAGTGCAGAGTTGGTCATTGAAGAGAAGATAGAGTACAATGATCTTGTACCCTCAAATCAAGACGATACTTCATCTGAGGATAAAGAGGAGAATTTGCCTGCTGGTGGAAATAAAAAGTCAGCGTCAAAAGGTGGTATACTCTTGCTTTTGTCCACCTAGGGTTTGTCTTTACAAAATTGGAGCATGGTCTGGTTTAAAAGTGTCATATATAGAGTCAGGGAAACATGTCTTTATACAGTAAACTGCTAAAAAAATTCTGTCCAACCTCCAAGTAATTCGAATGAAATTTCAAATTAAATCAATTCGTCTTCTTCCTATCCTTTTTTACCCTTTTCTTTTGGGGGTGAATGTGGGTTGGTTTAGTGCTGCAGTTATAGCAAATTTCCTTCAAACAGTTGATGTATGTGTGAATTTTATAACTAAGACTTAATTAATAATCATAATGAAAGAGGGGAATAGTATTTGAATTGTGGTATCGTGATAAGATCCAAAGATTTTTGTACAATTGTAATTGAAGTTGGTACTCTTGAAAGTTGAATACTGTTGGAGCTTGGAAGAGGACCTGTTATTGTCAGCCTCTAATTTAATGTAGCAAGTCAATCTGTATCAACTAAATAGAAACTTCCATAGCAAGCTCTACTGTATCGTTAAAATGTTATCAGAGTGATAAGGGAGGCTTTTCATATTGTAGCAGAAACCTGGATTGACATTTGCAGTTGAAACAGTTAATAACTCTTGTGCTGGATCATATGTTAAGGTACGTTTTGGTTGCAACAACCAATATGTGAGGAAAGAAATCATATTTAAGTTTGGCTTGAGGGTTTTGCGAGGGACGATGTCCATGGTAAAAGAAAGCACCAATATTGGATCTAACGCAGTAGCGCATTTTCAATAGGCACTGAAGGTAACTTCATATTAAAAAATAATCAGCTCTTTCAGAATTAAATGACTTGAAATTTGAAACTTAAAAGGGGGAGACTTTTACACATCTCATTTTCGGGAGGTGAATAAAGTGTTGTGACACGATGGGTTATGGATTCATCTTTGCTCCTCAATGCACAAATTTTGTGGTAATGGATGCTTTAAGCTTCATAATCCTATCACCATGGTATGAGGTAACTGTGATCTTTCTCATTCCAATTTCAGATGCCGGTTTGAAAAACAGGCAAGCAAATCTTGGAGACCTAAATGATCCTTGTGTTAGATTTAAACGTGACTGTGTGGGTATTATGGCGGCCTTTAGGCTGAAGGATCCTTCTCATCTTATCATTGTGGCCAACACTCACATTTACTGGTATGTCTGTTGTCCACTTTTGTTATTGCAGCACGTCTGGATATTCAATTTGGTAACTCTATACACTGTTGACATATACGAATGATACCACAGGGATCCAGAATTGGCCGATGTCAAACTTGCACAAGCTAGATACTTGCTTTCTCGCTTAGCTCAATTCAAGTTACTAGTATCAGACAAATTTGATTGCTCGCCTTCTGTGGTTGTTACTGGTGATTTCAACTCACTTCCTGGGAGTCAGGTCAGCTAATCTCTTGTTTTACCTTTTGAAACATTTGGTCCTTTTGCTTTGCTATGGGCCAAGCTCTATTGAACAACATCAACTTACTCTATCTAAGTTGCATTTGTTTTATTTGATTTCCTCATATTTCTAGTAGGATTCATTATTCCAATTAAGACAAATGTACTTAGGGTTTAACTCAACCTCGAAAGCTAATTCATTAAGTGAGGATATCTGAAGCCAATATGGATCAACAATTTGGGACACTCCAACACCCATCTTATGCCAGGCATGGACATATTGGAGTGTGGATAGCATACCATAGGAGCCCAACATTAAGAAACATAACAGGAGAGATGGATCACCTCTTACACCATATTAATAAAAATAAATCTCAGGCCAAAATCAACTCCAAACTAGCTCATGAAATGAGGATCCCTAGACCATATAAGGGGACACTAACCCACTCTCAACCAATGTGAGATTCCATATTGCAATTTTTGTAGCTTCTGGCTCTCCATACTAATTCATAGATGATTGAAGCATCCTAACTTACCTAGATTTTAGAAGTTGGTACCCGTTGTCATACTTGTCTACATCGGACTATTAGTCCATTATTATGTCAACTTGCGGTACACAACCAATCTATATTTTATTGTTGTCTTAGTGGTCGAGCAGAATCCCATTTTCGGTTTACTCTGATATTTGGGGTCTTACTAGAGTAGGGGTTCAATTTTTGGGTTTCAGCATTTTGTTAATTTCTTTGACGATTATTCAAGGTCTGCGTCTATTTTCTTGATGAAATGATGTTAGAAGACAAATTAGCCTGTGGTGCCCTTGATTATTATTTCTTCTTAACGTGCGCGTGTTTTCCTCACTTTATTCTTTACACTTCATTGGTGTGTTTAGTAACTTGGCTTTGTTTCTCGTTGTTTCAGGTATATCAGTACCTTATGTCAGGTTCCTCAGAAGCGGGAACTTTGCCCGAAATCTCAGATGATGTGCCCATTCCTTTGTGCAGTGCTTATGCAAGTACTAGAGGAGAACCACACTTCACAAACTACACTCCTGGATTTACTGGAACTCTAGATTACATACTGTTTTCTCCTTCTGGGGGTATCAAACCAGTCAGCTACCTCGAACTTCCGGAGCCCGAAGCATCGGATGTTCAAGGTGGTCTACCAAATTACTATCATCCTAGTGATCATCTCCCAATTGGTGCTGAATTTGAAATAATTCAGTAGCTATGTTGTTACCATTATCATTGACTTTTTTTTTTTTATGTCTTTATCATTATTGTCTGGTGGTTAAAAGAGTTATTTGAACCTGCAATTATTTTGTAACTTTTGAGCCGTTTTTGAACGGACAATGTCAACTACTTTGACTAGTGCTTGGAGAATGAAATTTTGGTTTCATTTAAATGAGACATAAGTATATTTTATTTAGTTTATCATTATGAGTTTTGGTAGAGGTATATTATTTTCAGATTCACTTAGCTGATTGCATTGAAATGGCTTCTTCTCTTAATAATACATAATAAATCATTGTGAGAAAGTATAATACCCCCCAGAATTTAGCACAAATTATTAGTTTCATCTCCAAACTATTAATAGCTAAATACTTCTTTATTTGACTAACTTAATTGAAATACACTCCGATCTTGTTAACATATATCTAGATGTCTAAATCAATCTATAAATCCATTAATAATGTCTCAATTCAGAACAAATCTCCAAATTTTCAAGAAGAATCTTGACAAGGTACATACTTTACACAACAAACATAGCCAATACTACTTAAGAGTACTTTAAACATATGTAAACATGAGTTTATAAGAATTCTTACACTATTAGGTCATAGTAACAATAAAGAACGATAACTTGTTATAACAAGTTAAATTACATACTGAATCGAGCTAAGCTTAATTTGTAGTGGTTGGAGGAAGGACAGGGACGGAGAAGTAAGGATCAGTCAGAGGTACCTCGTCGTAGTTGCCATTGCTACAAATCCACTCATAAAATGCTTTAGCCTTTCTCAAAATGAATGAATAAGCTACCACCACCCACAATGATGATGATGAAGTGCTGTTGTTTTGCTCAACACTTTTCTCTCCACGTGACTTCTTGTGCTTTGATCCTCTTCTTTGATTCATATACTTATTTTGAGACTCCATTTACTTACTTAATTAAGGTGACTCACCTACAACTCTGAATTATTCTTCCAAACGCGTTTTTATCTTAAAATCTTAAACGTGTGTGGAGTTCAGAGATGATAGAATAATGAGGAGTGTTTTTGGTTAGGTATGATCTAAACTGCGTGCCTGATGGTTTAAATAGGAAGAATGGCGTTTATAAGTACAAGTTGTTTTCAATATGAAGAGTTAGGAGAAGTTTATCAAGAACAAGAATTGTGCTTTTCATTTTCAATGGTTGGCAATAGTTTTGGGAGAACGTTACAACATTTTGATGTTGATTTTCTATGTGAAAGATATTCCCTACTTAAGCTTCCAATCTATGTGACATAGGTTGAATAGACAGAAAGAAGTAAAGATTTTTGAAATTCGTGATCTTAATCTGAGTATTTCATAATATTTGTGTAGTTTTAAGACTTTTCAAACTTATAGAAGCAAACATGCCATAATATTTGTGTAGTTATAAAAGTTTCTCATCAAAAATAAGATTGGAAAGTGTATAGCTAAATTTAGAAATGTGTCTTTATTTTTTAAACTGAAACGAAGGAACTAGGAGTAATGATAAGATCTAGCTAGTTGGGCTCTTTTTTTTCTTGGTTAAACATACATACATACATACATACATACATACATACATACATACATACATACATACATACATACATACATACATACATACATACATACATACATACATACATACATACATACATACATACATACATACATACATACATACATACATACATACATACATACATACATACATACATACATACATACATACATACATACATACATACATACATACATACATACATACATACATATAAACATACATACATACATACATACATACATACATACGATTTGTCTATTAAACAATTGGTTATAAATGGAGTGGGACTCTCTCATAATGAGCTAGGACTTTCTCAAGTGGAAGGGTCACATTCATATATATAATAATGGTTAAAGACATTATGAGAAATAAGTGAGATTTGTTACTTTGAGGCTCACCACCCACAATTCACAAACACAACGTGATATATGGAAGGGTTTTAGGTAAGGATGTAGACACAGAGAATTTTGAATTTCATAAAGATTTATGTTTTTACCATTGAATCCTGTCCACGAGTGTTTGAAATTATGAATTCAAAATTTAATGTTTATCCATTGTACGATTGATAAAGGATGAGGATTTGTAAAATTAAATATAACATCCATAGACATGATTCAAGCTAAGTACGCAATAAAAAAGAAGATAAACACCCCTAGATCTATTAGAATAACAACATAAAAGTGATTAGACACTAATTTGTTTTCATTAATTAGTTTTACAATAATATTACGAAATCAACGAGATGCCACTAGAAAAAAAATCGATGATCTATTAGTAATAATTCTCTTTTCCCCACTTTAAGTCTATTTTTGGCTTTAAGATAGCTACATTTAACGAAAAAGTGTGGTACAAGTTAATTTCTACTTTAATATATCCAATAAACTTGCTAATTAGGGGAAAATAAAGTCCTTTAGAGGACATGTGTGATAAATTAATTAATAAAATGAGAAAGAAAGATGGTTATTTATGGCATTAGGAATCTATGATTTTCTTTAATCCTATTTTTGGCCAAACACCTGAGGTTTTCAAAGGTCATATATATTCAATGAAAAAAAAGTGGTCCTAATAGCAATAATTTTCCTAAAATTAAAATAGTGCATAGGATGGTTCTAGATTTTAGATCTAGTGACCATATCCACTGGGAAAGGGTCACTCAAATAGAATAGTGCATGCATTAACATAAGTATGTATTGGACCACCTCAACTATTCATCACAATAACGACAATAATATATTCGATGTATTCTCACAAATAAAGTTTAAAAAAGATAATGTATATATAACTTTATTCCTACTTTGCATATATACACTACTAATAAATTGTTATTTTCTCACTGAAGTTTAATGTTCAGTTGCTGTTTTTACAGATATTTTGATTGAATCAGTGAAAGAAAAATGTCCAGTATTTCAATGGAAATTGTCTTCACCATGCATTTTTCTAGTGAATTGGTTCGGTGGAAATTTTTATTTTAGTTGCTCACGTTCTTTAAAGAGAGTGCATACACTTCTTATGCTAGGTGGACAAAAAATGATATAATAATTTTAGTTCAAGATTGTTTAGGGGGGTAATAGGATATCCACATAGTTAAGATGTCTTTTTGAAAATTCGGGATAACTTCATGTGTCACTTTATGTCTTCTCTCCCTTATAGAAAGAAATATATAAATGTGGAAAACAAAGTGAAGATAATTAATTGAAACATATAATGATATTTTTTTGGTTGTCTATCTGATGTTCAATATTATCTATACTAGAGTTTGACTAAATTTGAATTCGCGCCGAGAAGTCTCACATTGAGGGGGTAAAACGCTCAATAACAAAGGCGACTTCGTACCCAAGGGGGACTTGAACCCGAGACATCTAGTTAAAAATGAAGGAATACGTATCACTCCACCACAACCCTTATCGGTAAAAATATAATAATTAACTATATAACTCTTGAACTTGCAACATTCCTTTAATGTTAGATAGATGTAGCTATAATATAAACTTTTACGGAGGTGGTTCGTGAATTTGAAGTTTATTATAGGTATGGGTATTCATAAGTGAATTCAGAATTTCAAAAAAATGGGTGCACCATTGCTTTAAAGACAGTCTAGTTGGAACTTGAAAAGTGGGTGAGATGAAAACCTTTTGAGTTTTTTGACTTTAGAGCTTTTAGAGTTTAGGTTTTTTTAAAAAAAGTGTTTTAATTAATATAAATTTTTTGAAGTGAAATAATGGTGATGGCGGGGATCGGAATGGAGACCTTACTGCTAAAAATAGGCCCTCAAACGAGTGAACCATTTACCCATTTTGAGAATGGGTTCCACCAGCTGATATTTAATATATTCTTTAATAATTATAGAAGTAATATATCGAGTTTAGTTGGATGACCATAGATTTCGCTGACCCAAATTTAATATATAAATTCGCCTCTGTGTGTATTTGCAATGAATTCTCTATATATATATATATATATATATATATATATATATATATAATTTGAATCAAACTAATTAAGTTCCACCGATATTCCTAACTCCGCCCATAGATTTTTTAGACACTGCTCCCAACTTTGTGTCTATAACTCAACTGCGCAAAGCTTTGGATGGAGCTGTAACTATAAGTTCGTTTTTGGGTTATACTTTTATTCGTCTCAATTTACATGCCATCGTTTTACTTGACACAAAGTTCAAGTAAGAAAAGAAGTCTTATGAAATTTGTGGTCTAAACACTTGTTGATCATTTGTGTGATTATAGATCAGAATGTTACATTCTTTTTTGAATGGATTAAAAATAAAAATATATCACATAAATTAAGATAAAGAAAGTAAGAATTTATTTTTATTCTAATAAATATCAGTTTTTCAGCCATTTTATTTTGTCAAACCTCAATTTTGTCCTAGTTTTTTTTTTTTGAGATTTAAAAAAAAGGATTTTGTGTCTGAAATTTTAGGGCAAAGGACATTGCATTAATTTTGTCAGCATTCAAAAGGCTCTTTACAGGGGTAATGTACGTAGTACAATAATATAATTTTGGTTCATATTAATTGGTACCTAACTATGCTGAACAAATTCTAGTACTAGTGTACTGAAGATAAATTTGAGTGTCACAGATTTATTTTTTATAATAGATCTTGGGTTTGTTACAAAGGCAAATATATATGAGGCCATAGAAAGGTAGAGGCATTGGTGAACCAATAGGTAAACAAAGGCGATAGTAAACCATATTGACTTGATTGGAGGCATTTTAAACCTTTTTTCGTAGATTTGGACTCAAACTTCAACTTCTTATACAATATATACGGGTTGAGATCATGTCAAACCCTCCACCAATCCTTGGTGATTTTAATAAAAATAACTCTACACTGAATAAATACATGATGAAGATGACTAAAATTATTAAAGTATAAATACTATGTCACAACCTAACTAGGGGTGTGATGGGTGATTAAGAGCACCTCATCTATCTTAAGCAAGTCTCAAATTTATTGAAATTATAGAAATGTCTCAAATTAGCTAACTAGGCTAGGCTACTATATATACAAAACAATCCATCTATCATTAGAATTAGAAGAAACTGATTCGTCCGACGCCTCTAACCTTGTTTCAAGAAGATCTCATTTCAACCTTTGCGAGATAAAGATCTCAAATTCAATGAACAATATTTTTTTTTTCTAATCATCGATATTATCTTAATTATGCCCCATATCATTAAGTTCACGCTAAATAAACTAAGTACTCAATGTCACGATCCAAATTCTGAAGGCCTTGACTAAACTTCTTCTACATACCAAGTGAATCAAAATTCATAATTTACAATAAGTTTTTTTTTTAATTCTAATACCATGTACAAGAGATCTCTAATTTAAAAACTCTTATACAACTAATTAAAAAAAAAGTGAATCATAGAATATTAGATTATGAGTAATAAATCAGAGAGAAATAATTATAATGTTTAATAAAGCTCATAGTATTCCATTTATTTAATTTGTATCATGATAAATATATTATCAATGTAATCACAGAGATATAGTTAATTTTGATAAACAAATAATTATACATATGTGAAACGATCTTAATTACTAGGGATCACCCACTAATATAACCCCCATCATACTCCCACTTGAGCTCACACTCAAATCCTGGTACTTCTTTTTTACATATTTCTTCTAACTCTGGTTGAGGCATAGGACCAAATTTTTTAAAATTATTATATTTTAAAAAATAAATGCAGTCATGAAGACAAACACTTTCTATTCGTGGAGGATATGTTTTACAGTTTACTAATGTCATAGATAATGCGAAGAAAACCACGCAAATATGCTCCAATGCCATCATCTTGTTACGAGCCATCCTTGTGTATATTTATAATTCCTGTAGAGATAAATAATTTATATTTACACATGATTAAAATGGTCCGTAATGTATATATAGGGATTAAACTATTTTAGTTTTGATATTTTTCTCTAACACAAATAGTCTTTAATATATATATATATATATTTATTTATTTTTTAAAAAAAAAAATATTTGTATTCCAAACTATAAAACTAACAGCCTTAGGGTATGAAAACAAAAACAGTAGTGGAACTGAAACATTTCTTTTGGTACCAATTACCAAATCTTGTTTAATTTTTTTTAATATGACATGATCAGTTGGAATTTTTTTCGAAATATTTCAAATATTTTTGCTGCTACAAACAACTTATATATAAAACACGAAATATTTAGGAAAATCTTCTCAAATATTATTCAAAAATCACATGGATGTTCGTTTTTTCTCGAAATATTAGATCTTTTCTCTCAAGGTACCCAGACTAGTTCGATTTTGGTTCTTCAATTAGGCACACAATTACAAAAAGTGTTAAAAAAAAGAAAGAATAGAAATTAAATAATTAATTCATAAGAAGATGTTGCTAACCCTGTATATATCTTGATGGCACAACAATTTTTGGTTAATTAAGCTGATATTTTCTGAAGACAATGCTATATAAGGCATAAATAGAGAAAACAATTAATAGAATTTAGACATGTACGTTATGAGTGAACAAATATTTATGTCATAGATTTCCATATTGCATTTATGTTAAAGTCTAAAAAAGCTCATATATTCATATGAATTTGATTAATTGAACTCTTTTTACGTAATAATAAAGTTTCATTAATTAATATGAGAAGATATTTATTGTCAACTCATTCATGTCACTTTTGAAACCATTGAGTGAAGAGGGACCAAACAAATGATTCATCTATATAAGAGATTTTTCAATCCTTAGTTAAAGTTTATAAAATAGTTATTCATCCATTAAGTGTATTAAATATCAAAATATTAGAAGAAAAGGTGAGCAATAGTTTTTTAAAACTTCTCTATCTTATGTGTTGGCTTGCTTTTGTGTATTTCATTTCTTTTTAATTAATATTCATATTTCTATATTTTAAATACAATTTTCATTCTTTACATTTAAAATTTGTTGGTCACAAATGTTTCTTCTCGATAATGGAGGCACTTATTTAAGTTCATACACACAAAGTGTATCATACAGATGCAACACCAAATTAAATTATTATGTTAGTTATTTTAATTGTGTATTTAATTTTTGTTTAAAAAGGCAAAACAATTGAAAAGATCTTAATTAATATGGACCAAAGCAAGCACCAATATATTTTAGACGAAATATCTACCTACATAAATTAATCACTATAAGTATTTGAAAAATTATGAATTGAAGTGGTAATTATATATAATATATAATAGATGAGAGGACTTTCTATTAATACAATTTATATTTCTTGTTTATACAAGTTTTTTTAGAAATGTGCTTATGAAACTCTGTAACGTTATTGGATAATTGTCTATGTTTGCAGAAAATATGAATAAAATGATAGCTGGTGATCAGATGATAACATTGAAGCATATTTGTGTATTTTGCTTTATATTGTTTATGACATTGGTTAATTGTACATGTAAAACATACCCGAAGCTTGTTATTGTTTGTGCATTGAAGATTGGGTTAGTAAAAATGATGATATGTCTACGCCAGAAACCGAACTAATGTGTAAAGAGGGACGTACAAACTTTCAATGTGGCATTAAGGATGCATATATGATGAGGCTGTTGACAAAACACCCTTTCTAGAACCTATGGAATGCCCTTCTTACCATTTCTAGACTATAGTCACCCATTTTAACTTAATTTTGCATCTTTATTATTTCCTCACAAAAATAACATCACGATGTGTTAAATTAGGTCTTGGGCCTAACTCACACCCCAAAAGCTAGCTCAAAGGGAGGAGGATTGCCCAAGCCTTATAAGGAGTCCACCCATCTCATTAACCACCGATGTGGGACTTTTGTCATTCTTTAACATGATAATTATATTTCACAATAAAAAATATGCAATACATCTTTATTTGTTACGTTATTTTCTATTTTATAGCCTTAATATGCTAGTAATAAAGGATGTAGCTATTTCTAATAAATTTTCAAATGGTATTATAGTAATCACGGAATATTATATTCATTATTTTAAGATTTCAAACGAAATATTTAAATTCACATTCATGATATGTCACGTTTTGATCCTGAGTTTAGGAAAGATCGATACACAATGTGTGTTAATTTTCCCGAGCTAACAAGCTAGATGATATTACTCATAATATATGCGTAAGAGATGTGATAAATTCATATCATCATAATTCATAAGCAAAACAAATTTTAGAAGAAAGAAATTACAATCGTAAGTCTTCATTTAACAAAAAAACGTATTATCCAATAAAAAAGAAAGATTTGCCAAGTTAAAAAGTTGTATAGTGCTGCATAAAATTTAACAAGTTAGAGAAAAAAGGAAGATGAAAGGTCTAAGCAACTCCATGGTGAGTGCCAACTTGTTTACTCTTAAAAATTAAACTGATACAATATTGAATTTATATATGTAACTAAAGTAAACAATTATGTATTACGAACTTGAGATCTTGGCAACTTAGAGAATTATGGAGTAATTTTATACAAGTGTAAGGTTAAAATTTAAATGCTTTTCAACAAAGAAGTAGTTAAAATCATATTTATAGCAACCTATCGGGGGACAAGCCCCTCGAATATGCACTAATAAAACTCAAATTAGGCACTAAAATCACATTATTATAGTTGAGTAATTAATGATTAACGAAGATCTCAAGATCTTTCATAGCGGACATATATTTAGCTTCATTAATTCATCCTCCTGATGTCCTGCATCCATTATCTCATTTTTACCTGGCCTATCATGAACTCCACATGTCTTCATCTCATTCGATCATTTGTTAAATTTGATTTTCCACTAGAAAAATATAAATTATCTAAAATTTTACTAGAAATTTTTTTTCAGCATAAATTTTCCATGAATTTTCATGCCAAAATATGAAATTTATTAATTCTAGAACTTTGTACAAGGGGAAAAAAATTCTCCAAGAAAATTGATAAGTAAATTTGACGTCATTTATGCAAGAAAATTGAAGATAAGTTTACCAAAGTTTTTATTCTAATACCATAATGTACAAGTAATCTCTAATTTGAAAACTCTTATACAACTAATTAAAAAAAGTGAATCATAGAATATTAGATTATGAGTAATAAATCAGAGAGAAATAATTATAATGTGTAATAAAGCTCATAGTACTCCATTTGTTTAATTTGTATCATGATAAATATATTATCAATGTAATTACAAAGATAAAGTTAATTTTGATAAACAAATAATTATACATATGTGAAACGATCTTAATTACTAGGGATCACCCACTAATATAACCCCCATCATACTCCCACTTGAGCTCACACTCAAATCCTGGTACTTCTTTTTTGCATATTTCTTCTAACTCTGGTTGACGCATAGGACCAAATTTTTTAAAATTATTATATTTTAAAAAATAAATGCAGTCATGAAGACAAACACTTTCTATTCGTGGAGGATATGTTTTACAGTTTACTAATGTCATAGATAATGCGAAGAAAACCACGCAAATATGCTCCAATGCCATCATCTTGTTACGAGCCATCCTTGTGTATATTTATAATTCCTGTAGAGATAAATAATTTTATTTACACATGGATAAAATGGTCTGTAATACATAGGGATTAAACTATTTTAGTTTTGATATTTTCCTCTTAACACAAATAGTCTTTAATATATATATATATATATAATGAATATTTGTATTCCAAACTATAAAACCAACAGCCTTAGAGTATGAAAACAAAAACAATAGTGGAGCTGAAACATTTCTTATGGTACCAAATCTTGTATAATTGTTTTTTTTTTTATGATATGATCAGTTGGGAATTTTTTCGAAATATTTTAAATATTTTTGCTGCTTGCTACACACAACTTATATATAAAACACGAAATATTTAAGAAAATCTTCTCAAATATTTTTTTAAAATAATATGGATGTTCGTTTTTTTCTCGAAAGATTAGATCTTTTCTCTTAAGTACCCAAACTAGTTCGATTTTGGTTCTTAAATTAGGGACACAATAACAAAAACTGTAAGAAAAAAAAGTAAGAAGTAAGAAATTAAATAATTAATTCATAAAAAGCGAAGGAAAAGATGTTGCTAACCCTGTATATATCTTGATAGCACAACAATTTTTGTTTAATTAAGCTGATATTTTCTGAAGACAAATGTTATGTAGGGAATAGATAGAGAAAACAATTAATAGAATTTAGACATTACGTTATGAGTGAACAAATATTTATTTCATTTATGTTAAAAGCTAATAAAAAGCTCATATATTCATATGAATTTGATTAATTGAACTCTTTTTACGTAATAATATCGTTTCAAAAGAAATATTAATGAAGTTTCATTAATTAATATGAGAAGATATTTATTGTCAACTCAAAATGATTCATCTATATAAGAGATTTTTCAGTCCTTAATCAAAGTTAATAAAATACTTATTGTTATTCATCCATTAAGTATATTAATTAATTATCAAAATATTACAACAAAAGGTGAGCAATAATTTTTAAAAACTTCTCTATCTTGTGTGTTTGCATGCTTTTGTGCATTTCATTTCTTTTTAATATTCATGTTTCTAATTTTTAAATACAATTTTCATTCTTTTACAATTGAAATTTGTTGGTCACAAATATCTCTTCTCGATAATGGAGGCAGTTATTTAAGTTCATACACACTAAAAGTGTATCATACAGATGCAAAACAAAAATTATTGTGTTAGTTTTTTTAATTATGAATTTAATTTTTGTTAAAAAGGCAAAAGAATTGGAAAGATCTTAATTTCGATGAAAGCAAGCACCAATATATTTTAGACGTAATATCTACCTACATTAATTAATCAATTTAAGTATTCAAAAAATTATGAATTGAAGTGGCTATATATATAGACGAGATGACTTTCTATTAATACAATATTTCTTGTTCATACAAGTTTTTTTTTTTTTTTAAGAATTGTGCTTATGAAACTCTTTAGTAATGTTTTATTGGATAATTGTTTATGTTCGTAGAAAATATGAATAGAATGATAGCTTATGATCGAATGATAATATTGGAGCATATATGTGTATTTTGCACTATATTGCCTATGACATTGGTGAATTGTACACATAAAACATATCCTCCTTCGATAGAACAAGGTTGCTACTGCTTGTGCATTGATGAATGGGTTTATCAACATCATGATATTCGTTCGTCGGAAGCCGGACGACAAGTGGTGTAGTCAGAAATTTTAAGAAGGGGGTCCAAACTTTGAATAGTAATTTTTTTAAAAAAATAACGATGATTGATAGAGATTCTATTTTTAATGATATTATGATATAATTTGGGTAAATGGGTCTCCTATTTATAGAGAAAGAAAACATTATTTCAAAAAGAAAAATGTATTAAAAATTTTAAGAAAAATCTTATTCCACAAAGGAAAAAGGTATTAAAATATAAGGAAATCTTATTCCACAAGGAAAATGTAATAAAATTTAAGGATTTTTTTCTAATTAAAACCTTATTCCGAAAGGAAAATGTATTAAAATTTAAGAAAAAGATATTAAAATATAAGGAAATCTTATTCCACAAGGAAAATGTAATAAAATTTAAGGATTTTTTTCTAATTAAAACCTTATTCCGAAAGGAAAATGTATTAAAATTTAAGAAAAAGATATTAAAATATAAGGAAATCTTATTCCACAAAGAAAATGTATTAAAATTTAAGAAAATAATTCAATTTTAATTGAAAAAAATCCTTATTGGAGGTGAGATTTGAACTTGTGTCACTCAAGACAAACATGACACTATTTACCACCAAACTACTGAACATTTATGTTAAATTTACGCATGTTTATTTACTTACAAACTTCAAGTAGGCAAAATAATTATAGAAAATCGAACTGGGGCAGCGAGTGGTCTTGTGACAGCTCTAGCCATCTCCACTGCGAGTTACTTTGTTATTTCAGGGTGTCCAAAATACCATATTTACCAATATAAGTCAAAACTTTACGTGTATATATTGTATAATTTTTTGACGAAGGATTGAACACCCTGGGGACAAGGTGGCTCCACCCGTACGGACGACGGTGTAGAGAGAGAGTATCTACAGACTTTCATTGTGCCCTTAAAGATGCGTATGATGATGCCATTGATAAAACACTTTTTTTAAAACCTCTAGAGTTCCCTTTTCTATAATTTCTAGACTATGGTCATGTTTTATCTTAATTTTACATCTTTATTATTTCTCAGTAAAATAAGCTTACATTTGTAATGTCCCATGTATATATTACTATGCTAATATATCTCACGGTGAAAAAAGATGCGCAATGCATCTTTATTATCTCCTCATGAATATAAGTTACATTTCTTTAATGTTCTAATTTATTCTCAATTGTGTAGCCTTAATATACGTAAAATTGGATATACTTGTTTCTAATAAATTCTCAAAGGTTTCATTATAGTCACATAAACATAATGTTATATCCAATATTTTAAGATTTCAAATGAAATATTTGAATTCTTGCTCATTATATGTCAAGCAAACAAATAATATTACTTGTAACATATACATAATGTTTTATTAGGAAAATATTATTTGACTGGTTTAGAGTCGCCACTTAATTTTTTAAGAAAAATCAAGAAAACTACCTTTTTTCAAAAGATTAAAACAGAAATCTAATGAAAATATTCAAAGGGGTTCGGGGTTCATATTAGCATTTCAGGAAGGGTTTGAAAGCACCTGAAATGCCCGCTAATATGCGATTATCCGACAATTAATTATTTGGCTAAATAATTTAACTTAACTTTAATTTGAGCAATTTTTATAGTTAGAACCATTTTAAAAGGGAAAAGGGGAAAATAAATACTAACTAAGTGAAATATTTTTTGCAAAAATTATTCTTTAAGTCTAATTGAGGATGATCGATTTTAGCTAAATTGATAAAACATAACGGGCATCTTATGGGGATTTGAATTGTTCAACCTTAAAATTAGCGGCAAATACTAACAAGTAAAATGAACACAGTGAAGTAGAGAGGGAAAGATTTGGGCCCAAATCTGGTTTTCTTGTTCGTCTGGGCCACTATTGGGCCCATTTTCGTTTTGGCCTTTTAGCCCATTTGAGTCACTTGCACCTGTCCTAAACTAACATGAAATAAAATATTACTTGGGCCTTAGCCCAATTTTCACCTGTCCTAAATTTCTAACAGCAGTAATAATAAGACGACAAGGGCTTAAGCCCAAAATAACAAAATACAAATTTTGTATAAAGAGTGGGCCTTTTGGCCCAATCTTTTCAATTCTCCTCTGCTTTCACATTTTTTCAACTCCGGGACCTGTACGTCGATTTTCAATGGTTGGTTGACTCGAATGAAGGAATTGGAGTTTTTTACGACTCCCCCGAAATGCAAAGGAAGGAGTGAGTTCTTGGCGAACTCGGGCAGATTTTACATGCAACAGCGGAAGGAAGAGAAAGCGATTAATAAATGGCTATGAAAAAAATGAATTTAAATCACAATTCTCGAGCAGTTTGAGCAGATAAGATCGAAACAATTCCCACTCTAGTTATATGACATAAAATGTCTACCTTGAGAAAGATAATACGGGCATGCATTTATTCAAAAACAAACACAGTGGTCTTGAGAATTATTATTCAATTAAATAAGGTAGTCAAAGTAAATTTCCTTAAGGAGAAGCATAAGTGCTACATCAAAGACACCTGCTAGAACTTAGCATCATTCTTTGCAAAATCCTAAACATGCGATTTAATAATAATAATAAACTCCAAACATTTAAAGGATGAATTCCATTTCTTTTTAACATGAGACAGTAGCACATTAATACCAGAAAGCTACTAGCTAGAACATAAAATAAAGATTCAATTTCCATAGTAAATTGCATAATATTAAAGCAGTGTATTCTACAGAGTTCGAAGTAGCTAAAAGGATCATTTGTGAACAAAATAATAAATATATAAAAAAAACAAGCTTGATATAAAGTTCCACACATTTGAGCAACATCAACAAACTAAAAGAGCGAGTATTCTAACCCACAATGACCAACAGGCAGCGAGAAAAGTAGCAATATGGCCATATGACACTAAAAGAAGCTAAGCATTCTAAACAATGAACCAAAAACTAGCACATAATACTGGAAAAGTAGTATAACAGATCAGTTAATTCTAGGCATGGGTGGAAACAGAACTTTTAGCACTCACATTTCATAAAAGGGGTGAAAGATAAAAATGCTTATTTCAAGTAATAGATATAACAATAGTAACAAAACACACACAAGAAATCTAAAGAATGAGGCCTCGACAATCACTGTTTGACGCGCTTAAACAATCCTAACAAAGATAACATGAATACTAACATTAAAATGAGGTATGAATGAGTATGAACTAAACATGAAAATTGCAAAGTTGAAATCGACATCATGAATAGACAATGAAGTCATTTAAAACATATACACAACATATCAGGATACCAAGAACTCAATGACCAGCAGCAACAACACAGACCACCGAGACACTGGAAACACATTTTTTGAAATATAACAGACAAGAAAGGTATTATAAAGGAGGAGGTGCTACCTTCTTCCGGGCAGCGAACCGAGACAGTGAAGAGCTGAGACTAGCTATCTGTAACAAACTCAATAATAACCAAGGGGACTTTTGTAGTATTGCAATCACTGACTGGAATTACAGGAAAATAACAATGGGTAAGGAAGAACAATTAAGAAGAAGAAGATAGAGATGAGATACAAAAGAAGATAAAAGATGAGAGTAACAGACAACTTCTTTCACAATTTGCATAAGTCCAATTTGCTCTCCCAAGTCGTATTTATCAACCCAAATCCCAAACATAGTCTGGCCCAATTGCTTGTTCTCAGCCCAATAGGTCTTGCCAACCCAACAACTATTTGTGTGATCTTGGTATTCCTATTGGGTTGGACTTGGTTCATAACAATACTCTCGTCCCCAATAAGAACCTTGTCCTCAAGGTTCAAGTAGAGCCACACGGACAATATAATATTGAATCTTCCAAGACTCAAGTGTGTGTAGAGAGCTGCAATAGTGGTGCGAAGTATAAACCAAACACTGTCAACTTGCAGAATTGAGGAAACAAATTCATTTCCTTCAAAGAATTCCATATTACCACGAATCATAACAAAGGCCACAACTCTAAACAATTTCATCTGCTCTCTTTTGCCAAGCCAAGCAATTTTCAATACCTCTTTTATATTAACAGAATCATGAGCAGAAGTAATACACGCTATTATTTCATAGCAATAAGATTGTTGGAGATAGGAAAATGATTCAGGATCCCTCAATCTACACTTCTTGTTTACCTCCATAGGTGTTTCACAGAGAAGGAGAGATAATGATGTTTCTGTTGAAGAATTATAGCAAGAAGGGTTTGAGAGCTTGCGAGGAGAGGCAGTATCATGGCTGCACCGGATGTTTTTCTAAGCTCTGCAAGCTGAATCTGTTGTGCTACAGTGCGCTCTTCAACAAGTCTATGGCCACCGAAATGGGCAAGATAGCACATAAGTCTCGTAGTAGTTATAAACTTCCCCCAACTACTCAAGATAGAATTACATTTACTCTTCTCGAGCATTGACTTGTGAACAACATAAGCATCAACAATTGAAGCACCTTTCAAAAATTCAAGCTCACTTTCTATCTCTATAGCATAACTAGCTGGTACACCTTGAGCACCAAAGAAGAAAACCATGATCTCCTCAAGCGTAGAGAAATTACACAACTCCTGCTCAATCGAGTCTACCATAGTCTTGATGCAGCCTTGTAGACATGCTAAATAAGCAGATACAGCATGCTCAACTATTTTCTTTCGTGAACAGACATCACCTCCTATTGCTGCATACCTTACCTTACTCTTTGGAGCTTGGAGAACAAAAATTAGTTGTGCTAGTAGTTGTTGCAGGAATCGAAATAATTTGGGAAGACATATAATATCCAGAGGTGCAATTGATTGTATCTCTCTCGATGAAACTCTTTGGGAACTGTCCTCAAACACACGGTTCACCTCAGCGCATGTATCATCCACTTTTAATTCCATCACTACCATCTTGTATGCAATTGCCCACTTAGCAAAAGTGTCCCGAGAATTAAAATTCAAAGAGGTAACTGCTGTCAATGCAAAGACAAATAGCAAAATTGGAGAATGCATGCACCTTTGTTGTCCGGGATCCCACACTTGAGTGACGGAGTTAGCATAAACAATGAAGCCAAAAGTACCAGTAGAGCCCAACAATAATGGTGGCTTCGTGTTCACTGCACCTATGAGACCCTTAAACTTGAAACTTATACAAAGATATGTTGCAGTTCCATGAATAGCGGCAATATCACCATGATTAAATAAAAGTTGACACAAAATATTGCGAGCACTGAATTAATCACTAAACTTTCCATGCTCCACAACAGACAATCCATCCGAAGGCAAGTTACTTCGTGGACTGCTATCCTCGCTCTCCATAAAAAAATCATCAAGATACAGCTTCTCAATTGTCTCAGGCTCCACGAGAAACTCAGCAAGAGACTTGTCGTCAAATGTCTCAAATTCAATTTTCTGCTTACTCAAGCCACGATCCAGATACTTAGCAGTAACATACCTCTTTGACATATCTTTTGGGGAACCTTCATCGAGCAGTTGGACTTCACTGTGTTTAGGATCTGATGCTTGTTCATCAAGCATTTTGAATGGAGTATCGGGTTGCACCTTTGCGACTACGATGGGGCAGTAACTATGAAGACATTTGTCGAACTCCTTAGGCGACTGAATATGGTTCAAATCAGCTACAACGATAGAGGCAGGAGAAGTTTCTGCCACTTCGTTGGTGAAAACTCCATTAGACATTTCATCGAACACATAGTCCACATGACCTGAATGGTCATGGATAAACGTATCTTACAGTACTGGATGACCCTCAATATAATCCACAGGGCTTGAGTTTTCTTCGATTAAAGGAGACGCCATCTCTCCGCTAAAGACTGTAGGAGTACAAATCCCAGTATCTTCTACTACAACCTGTTGAGATGTAAATGCATATTTGTCCTCGATCTTCTGAAGCAAAGCGAGAATACTGGTAATTTGAGCATCCACCCCAGAAGACTCTGTATAGGTTCCTTTCTGAAAACGCAATGCTAATTTTTCCTTGAAATGATTCCAATCAAAAAACTGTGTGTTGCGAAACAACCAACGGAACCACTCGAGGGCCTCACCATCGAGATATAAGGAAGGAAGAGGTAGCCAATATTCCTCAGAGAAGCCCAGAAAAGTGAAATATCGTTCTGCCCTAGAAATCCAGTCCTCTGGATCAGCGTTGCCATTAAATCGATCTAAAACGACAACTTCCATTAGAGTACGTCGATGAAAGCACCAATGTAACAAACTCAATAATAACCAAGGGAACTTTTGTAGTATTGCAATCACTGACTGGAATTACAGGAAAATAACAATGGGTAAGGAAGAACAATTAAGAAGAAGAAGATAGAGATAAGACACAGAAGAAGATAAAAGATGAGAGTAACAGACAACTTCTTTCACAATTTGCATAAGTCCAATTTGCTCTCCCAAGTCGTATTTATCAACCCAAATCCCAAACATAGTCTGGCCCAATTGCTTGTTCTCAGCCCAATAGGTCTTGCCAACCCAACAACTATTTGTGTGATCTTGGTATTCCTATTGGGTTGGACTTGGTTCATAACACTATCCCACCACACAAAGTGAACTTCGGGTACTCCTATGAATCCCGACAAGCAGTGAACGAGAAAGAAATTATTTTATGCCTATTCACTATACTAATCTAAGATGCAAATTGCATTTTCCACTATTTCCTCCAACCTTTTCCAAATTTTCTCCCAACTTTTCCCAATTTTTTCTCACTGTTCTCTTCCAATTTTTCTCTATCTTTCTTTCCTCAATTCCCCTGCCCCCTTAAAAATGAACAGAAGATCTTTATATAAAGGGAAATTAGGGTAGATATTAGGGGGGAAACGGATGGAAATTTTCCATTCGAAATTCAAAATCAAAATCCTTTCACCCTTTTGGTTAAACATATTTTTCCCTAAAGTTTCAAGCCATTTCGGAAGAGGAAAGGAGAAATGGGCGTTTGGGATCGATCGATTGTCCTTGACAAGCGATGTGTCTCGATCCCACGTCCTCAAGGACGACCCTGTGCTACTACAGCAGCTGCTGCGACTGCACTGTTCTGAGGGAACGTGAAGGAGACGACAAAGAGGAGCAGTGTACTGCATTTCTCACTGCTTTTCCGTGAATGAGCCGTGTATTTGACGTTGTATTGCTGTGAAGCTGAAGTTGTCGTTAGCTGCTGATATTGCTGGGTTAGCGTGGAATGTTTGTAGAAGTTTCTGGGTTTCTTTATGAAGGAAAAGGGAAGGTGGGCCGGGTTAAAGGGGAATTGGGTAGGTTCGGGTGTGAATTGGTATGCTGTATGTATTGTTGTACGTTGTAATGCATGGGAATGGGCTGGATTTGGCATGTGGGGCGCTGGAATTGGAAATGGGGCCCAAATAATTGTTATTTTCTCTTAAACAAGTAGGCAAGCATTGAATTTGAGTTTTGGCCATAGAAATTCATATTATAGCCAATGGCAAAACACAAATGTAGCCAAACTTAGTTAATTAGGATAAGTCCGGCTAGTAAATAAATAAGATAAATTAATTAACAAGCTTCTTAATTCTAACGAAATAAAATAATTGACTCAATCATAAACTATTAATTCAAAAATATAAACTATTAAATAATTAAACTAATTAGCAAGATATTTAGTTTAACAAAACCTTTTTGAGACGATTTCCGAATATATATAAAAGTAAATAAAATATACACATAATTATGTAAAGCATATTTATTATTTACAAATTATAAAAAGTAGCAAAACTATTTTAAAAATAACTTGAAATTTTTTTTGAGTTTCATAAACTAATTATTTCAAATAGTTTGAAATTGAAGAAACTTGATGATTAATCTATATTGCAGAGGTCCAAAATTGGGTGTCAACACATAAGAGATGAGACAAATTCATATCATAAACATAGTTTTTTAAGAAAGAAAGAAAGAAATTCTAGTCATAAGTTTTCATTTAAATAAAAAATGTAATAATGGACTCTAACTTACACGAATAATTAAAGAAGTCAGTTCATTGTGTTCCATAATCTCTAACTTACTCGAATAATGGACTAAATTGAAATACATTGAACTTAACTCAGGTAATTACTCTGAACAATTAGAAACTTAGGTACTAAAATCAGATGTAACACATAATTAAAAGTTTCTTTAACTACAACTTAGCTACTCCTTAACAACTACGTACCACCAAATATGCAACAGGTACAATATCTGCAACTCTATTCAGCATTTAATGACTTGCAATATTTAGCACAAGGGTAAGGATCTATATATTGAAATCTTGTTCTCTCAAAGTACCAATCCTCAACAGCTTCCGCAATTGTCTACACAGAGAAATTAAAATTTGTTATGAACTCAACAAAACTATTTATGACATGCATATGAACTACATTCTGAGGGAAAAAACACTGCACCATATAAAATTAAGGTTACTATTACATATAATTAAAGAAATTGTTTTTATTTCGAAAGCTTAAAATATATAATTACCAAACTTGGTTCCATTACAGATGTGCAAGCTGACGGTAAATTCTTAGCTGATCCCTGAGAATGAAAGAAGAAAAAATTGTCTTGCATCTACTTCTTAACCATATTACTAAAATTACTAAAAAGAAAAGAAGAAGATGTGACTCACATGTAGGTTAACAATTTTCCGATACATCTCTTGAATATCTGAAGTACCATAAATTGTTTTCCTGCATAAATGTTGAAACGTTTATAAATCGCTAATAGAAAATGTAGAGTATCGTTTTCTTAAGATCACATAACAAAGAACTGACCCATTGATGAAGAAACCAGCATCTGCAACACACTTAACTCTAGCATTTGAACTTGTCGCAGTTCAAAATTGTTGCCAACCCTCCTGCGGATATTCCTGTTAGAATTGCCTGAAAATGTTTTGATAATCAAGATTAACTTTTTGAAAAAAGAATTAAAATAACGTAGAGAGTGAATTCATTGAATAAGATAATATTCTTACATTTTCAGCATTTTTCATTCCTTTGCTCCGTAAATCTTCCATAATAGCCGTAAATATTCTAGCCCCTCTAAAATATAACTTGTTCTCCTAATGTACATTATTTGGCAAATTTAATCAGAAAAATATTACAAAATTAAAAAAATAACACACACATATATATATATATAGTATTAGTATATTTCTTACAGGATGAACTTGTTCAACATCACCAGTGAAGGATGAACCATCACAATACTTCACCCTCACCCTGTTCCAATTGTGAAACTCTACCAATGTTTGCTTGATGTTAGAATTAAGGAGTTAAAAATTTAAATAGATATAGATATGCACACACACAAAAAAAGAACATAGCAAGATATGTTCATATAAATAAAATAATGTGTATTACCTGGATTATGTTTAGAAGTATTATGAAGAATCCTGGCGAAAAAGCCTTGTTGATACATCATTTTGGTGGAACCTAAGAACGTAGTTGAACGATTCAGGCAATCTGAGATACTGTTGCACCAACCATCTCCCTATAAATATGAATTATTTCTCCGGAGTTAATTTGATGTTTGAAAATTCATTAAAAGGAAGTAAACAAATTTAATTAAGCAGTAAGTAACTAACATTCAAGTGGATAATCCAGCTGCGAAGTCCGGTACCATGTCCTCTGTGAAGATGATATGCTGGTGGACTTCCATCAAGGCATACTGTACACAAAACAAATGAGTATCTGATTTTCTTTGAAGGAATTAATAAAGAGTATATTTATGTATTAACGTACCCGCGCCTTGGGCAGTTGCGCTTTCAAGAATTGTTATATTAACGTACAAATCATCTTCACGAAATATTTTCGTCCTACTAACAAACAAAAACAAGTGTAAATTTAAAACGAGAAGAAGAGAAACAATTACTAGTATGTTATTATAAATAACAAAAAAAAAAAACAGTTAGGTTTTGAAGTTTTAGTACATGTTATGAGCAAGAACTTGTTCTTCTTTAAAGTGTTGAGAATGAAAGGAGAGTACTTTAGAGAAAATGCTTATGATTAGACTTAAGAAGTGGTATGAGACTATATTGAGTAGTTCATCTCTCTTTTTATAAGCAAATATCCTTATAATGTTTATATTAAACTAAAATAATAATGACTTCTTTTTATCTACTCCTACAGGCTACATGGGTCTATCACCTACTCTAGCACTCTCTTAAAGAGCAGATAACTACTTTAAAAAAATCAAGATTTAACGACGGACAAATTTTATAGCCAAACAGAAAAATTCATCACTATTCTTATTTGGCAAAAAAATAGCGATAGATTTTTTTGTTAGCTACGAATAAAATAGTGATGGATCAACGATGAAGTTCAGCAGCTAATTCTCGTGTTTTTAATTAGTAGTAATAACATGTCTTATAAAAAGAAAAAAATCCATTAAAGGTGTTACATAATGCACAACTATAAGTCCATAACCTATATATCTACTATATTCTACAAAAATGGTTTTTTTTTTTTTTTCATGAGCCTCTCTTCATAATTGACATTCTAAAACTGCAATTAATAATTGGTTTCTTTCTATTGACAAATCCATAAATTACATTGACATGACATGTGAACATAATTAAATGTACATAGTCCCAAAACCACGTAACTCCATCTCTTTGGCTATGCCCATTTTAATTTTTTTAAAATAAATTTGAGTGAAAAATCCATTTATGACATAGTCCCAAAACCACGTAACTCCATCTCTTTGGCTCGGTATATAGACGTCACACTGAAATAAGGATCCACCATATATTACAAAAGATTAGAAAGGTCAGCACGGGACATTAAGCTCTTGTTATACATTAAACTCATTACCTATGAAATCGTTGATATTTTTTCACTGCTAGCACGAAATTCTCTCAATTTATCAATATAATATATGAAAAAATGTTGCTATCAAAATCTCAATCTTGAAATCGTAAAACTAAATTTTGACCATGAACTTTTAATAGTCTTTTTAGTTGGTGTGGTTGAGATTCACTGGAAACACCTAGACAAAACTATACACAAAATTGGAGGGATGTTGGAGGTGATTTCGACTAGTTTAGAGTTAAATTTCATATCTAAAACTGAACAAGACATTATCACCTCGACAATGTATATCATGTATGTATATCATTGTATATCTGGCACAGTTTCATGGATATTTAATTAACCGATATACATGATATATTAGGAGATACAAGGTGATATATATACGAATATACACGGACAAAGTCATTTTCAACCTTTCTAATATGAAAATCAACTCAAATCCGCCTAAAAAACAACTTCAAATTTTATATTCAAGCTCCTTAAGGTGTTTATGATAAAATCCAATCGAGATAAATCACAATTACGCATATTGAAAATTTTTCATGTCCTTCTAAACCTCACACAATCTATTCAATATGTTACATTCACATTTTTAAGTTCCTGATTTCACAGCCATGGTTACAATGCCTTTGGAGTTTGGTTGATTTGCTTAAGCTGAAATTTGAAGACATATTAGGTTGAATGTTCCAATAAGGCAAAATTAGTCTATTCTATGCCAATCTTTCACTAATTTTGATTTATAAATGCCAATTTCTCTTTTAATTGAAATTGTTTTCTAGTCTTTTACAAAAAAGTAAAAATAAATTATATATATGGTAAAAGAGTAGAAAATCTCATTTTTTTTAAAATATGCTATGGGTAAATTTAAGAAAATAATAAATATTTGTAATGTGTCTTTTAAGTTTCTGAAGTTATGTGATATATTCCTTTTTCTTTAGACTAATTACATTTTCAACAATGGTTGGACCATGAGCCCAATCTATGAGTTTCTTACTTTGTCAACTTTATGGATCACCTGAATATATGTATATTACTATAATGTATATTCTACCTATACAATATATACATATTTTGTAAAATTAAATGCCCAAAAAGTATTACTGTAATTTTCTCAAAATATGAACCTAGATGTGCATTTTGGATAGTTTACAAAGAATGTGCCTTTTTTTCTTTTATAAAGGGGCTTGATGGGCTGCTATTTGTGTATATTATTGCAGTCTAAAAATATTGGAAAAATGACATCACATAAATATTTAAGACCATATGTTATAATGAGGAACTTTCACATATAGCCACTCAAAAAATAGCCTAATTACTCTCCATAGCTATAGTTTGATAATTACAATTCGTAGCTACATGTTATAGGGAGGAGAGAGGCGAGCGAGACTGGGAAAGAGAGGCGAGCAAGAGAGGGAAAATAGTGGGAGAGAGGTGAATTGTATGTGTATATCGGTTAGATAATTGTATATTATACATATGTCTTTGTATATATGGCAAGCGAGATTGGGAGAGGAAGGAGAGAGGCGAGCGAGATTGGGAGAGAGTGGGAGAGAGGTGAATTGTATATGTATATAGGTTAGATAATTGTATATTATACATGTTGACACCCAATTTTGGACCTCCATAATATAAATTAATCATTTCGAGCTTCTCCAATTTTAAACGATTTGAAATAATTAGTTTTATAAGATTTCAAAAAGAAAACATACATATATATAACATAGTTTGCAAGTTATTTTAACTAGTTTTGTCATTTTTTATAATTTTTAGATGATATATGTTTTACGTAATTATGTATATAATTATTATATTTTATGATTATTCGAAGATCATCTCGAAAAGATTTTGTTTTAATTAAATATTTGGCTAATTAGTTTAGTTATATAATAGTTTATGTTTTAATTAATTAGTTGTAAATAAGTTAATTATTTTATTTCGTTAAGATTAAAAAGCTCGTTAATTGATTAATATTAATTTGTTTTATATATTTTCTAGTCAAATTAGCTAAATCAATTCAATGTTGGTTAGATCCTTAATTTTGAATGGCTATGATCAATATCGTTTGGCTCTTTCCTCAATTTCAAATTTAGCCGTTTTAGCTTTTCCTAAACCCCTTTATTTCAGCCAAGCTTTAAACCAATTTTGTGGGCCTCCCTCTTACAATTCTCAGAGGCCCATTTCATTCTCATTTCTCAAATTTCCAGCCCAAAACAAACCCATACATCAGCAACGACATACAAATCCAGAAACCCAATTCTCCACAACAATCCCCAACGATACAACAGACGACCCACACGATCGACCCCACTTTGTTTCTTCTTCCACGCCGAAACCCAGAAATCCCACCAAATCCGGCGAGAAATTAGCGTAAAATGCAAACCCGTCACATCAACCTCATCTCCAAGCAGCGCCAATAGTGCTCGCCCATACGTTTCGTCTTCCTTTTCTACTTCAACAGTATGATTTTTTCAAAGAGCAGTCCCAGATGGAGTAATCTCGGCGCTTCACTCATCCTGGCATCAAGATCAACGGATACAATCCTCAATCCGTTGAGAATTGGTACTATTCCAGTTGTTTCCGTCATTCAAGATTTCGAATTTCAAAATTTGAAATTTATCCAATCCACCGAATTTCCCCCTAAATCTCCCATTTTGTTTTCCCTATAAATAGTTCTATACCTTCAGTGATTGAGGGGAGGAAAAAAAAAAGAAAAAAAAAAGATTGGGATTTTGAGCTCTCTTGTTCTAAGTTCCGGGAAGGTCGCCGCTCAGATTTTTTTTGGTTTGCTATTTGTATTTGGCTTTTGTGGTGGAAGAATCGTTGCCCTCTCAAGCTCGTTGTCTCCGATCGCTGCTCCGGAAGAGGTAATATTATGTTGTTTGTTTCCTCGTGTATATGATGCTTTGATTCATTTACGATATTATGCTCATTTAATATTATAGTTTGTTCAGTTTTTTAGTTCATTTTAAATTGAATCAGTTTGTTTTTTTTTAGGTTAATTTGCTAGGTGATTTGAAATTATGTAGTCAATGCTTGTCTATTTAACTTATCTCTGTTAGCTTAAGTATTGACTAACTCAAGAAGCTCTTATTTTTGGCCCTATGTTTGTCCTATTATTCTTGAAAAGTAAGTATTGAATATTAGCCTAATCTCATGTAATTAATGTATGTGATCTCTGTTCCCGACTTTGATCTACAATATTTCCCTTTTGAGTTTGTAGCCTTCCATTAAATTTCTCTACTCATCATATATCCGGTTTAAGTCCTTAATTTGCTGAATGAATAATTGAATACCAATTAAAATCTTCTGTTGATTTAGCATGAGTCCTGCAAAGGACTAAACTTGCATAAGGTGTTCATCCCCTTCTTATTTTGTTTCTGACATTGTCCTCTTGCTTAAATGGGGTAAATTATATATTTTTCATAATGCTCGTGTTATTATCTTGGAATCATCGGGCTGGAAGGTGTGATTTTTAAGTTCGAATAATACATTGCAATACATCTTGATAGCGTGAACACGACAAATTTTAATTTCTTTTCTTCCTGGATAGTTTAGGGTCTATAATACATTGTTTTCTTGTAATACATTAATTGTGGCCTATAAATTTTGTATTTTGTATTCCAATGGCTTTCCTGGGCATATAAGAGGACCAAATATTTTCCATGTTACCTAGGAGAGGGCTGACCGCCTTTATTCTTCTTTATATGTTTGATACGTGCCTTCACTGGTTATAATACTTGATACATGTAGCATTAGAGTCTAAAACCTTGCCATAAATTGTATGTGACAACTTATTGGTTAAGAATGGTTTGTACTCTGCATAATATTTAGCTCATACACATATGTGATATTATTTTGATTGCCTACAGTTGAGTTGTCTAGATCGTTTTAGTTATGTCTATTGAACCCATTAGATGATTTAACATTACGCCCATATGAATTAATCTTATTCCAAAGGGAGTTCATTCTATCTGTTATTTATGATAATCTACAAGGGGTAAGAATGATTCTTATCGTGGTTAATTCTAACTAAAAATATGGTTGTCTCTTGAGGTTATCTCTAGCTAATCTTTATCTTTTAATTTGCATGAACTTCCCTCATCTGAGTCTATTTGAGACTCTATTGCATTATCCAGTTGGGTCAGAACCCAATATCTCGATCTTTCTCTCGGGTCAACCTGGATTGCGTTCGGATTGGAAGAAAATACATGTCTTAAGAAGCAAAAAACGCAGGGAGAAGGCTGGTATACACTGGTATACAGATATTGTATACATGGTATACATGTCAAAACGCAACAAATATAGGGCCAAAAATTGAAACAGGTGTTTGGAAGCTGAATTAGGTTGTATACATTTGGTATACAGTCTGAAATACAAGAAAAACGAGTACATATACATTCGATATACACTGATATACATCAGATGTATACAAAAACGGAAATTGGATTAAAACCAAAAAATTCCAGCAGCAGGCCCAAGAAGGGTCCAAATTCAATTTTTCCTTTACCTAACTTATTTAATTATGTGATTATTTATTTATTTATTTATTTTTAAATTGCGACTTAATTTAATTAAATTCCCCAAAAGATGAACCATATTCTTTATGTTAGTTTTTTTTATAATAATTCATTCTTATCAACTCTTATACTTATTCAAATTTTTTTTTTAGTTCAAAACTTTCACTTATCTTTAATTAGATTAAAATAATTTCTTGGTTTATCTACCAAGTTGGTTCAAATTATTATTTCTAAAAAATGACGTAAATAAATATTAATTAATCTAATTTTGTTAAAATTCTAATTGACCAAGTTGTTTCAATTGAGATCCTATTTTCTAAAAATTTAAAAATTTATTCTTTATTTAACTATTTTTATCAAAGTTAATCGAATACCGTAAAATACTATATATTTTATGTAAATCATTTTCCTAAATTCTTTTTTTTAAGATATGTTCTTTAAGGGTCTTCTTCATTTAAATCACTTTTTTCACTCATTTCAAAATTATTCTAAGTTAAAGTATTTTTTTTTTAATAAACTTTGAAAAATGTTAGTCAAAACCTTTTCAATTGATTAATAATAATAATAATAATAAAATACTTACTTAAGTCATTTTCTAAAAAAGGGGTTAGTCAATTAATAAGAAATGATTTTCGTGTTTTAATTTATTAAATTGGTTTAAAATGAATTAAATAAATTCTAATTAATCTAGTTTTATTAATATTTCAATCACTTGTATTTCGAGTCAAATGTATCATTTTGGATCCCTTCCTCTAAAAAAGTAAAATGAAATAAAATGCGTCATTTATTTAATTATTTTCTTAATCAAATATATTATAAGTTTTTTTTATTTTTATGTTAACTTATTATTATTATTTTTTTCTTCTAAAAATAGTCAAATATATTTTAGTCAAGTCGCAGGTCAACCGCATGTTAGCGGGCACTTCGAATGCTTAAACCCTTCTCGAAGTGTAAATTAAACCCCGAACCCTTTTTGGTATTTTTCAAATATTTTTTTCTGTTTAAATCTTTGAAAATTGTAAGTTTTCTTGATTTCTTTAAAAAATTAAGTGGCGACTCTGTTCTAAGTATTTTTCTTAAAATGTTTTATACTTAGAATACTCCAAAAAGTGATTTTTCTGAATACAGTAAAATTATGGCACAACAATACATATGCATTTGTATATATGGCAAGAGAGATTGGGAGAGGGAGGAGGGAGGCGAGCGAGATTGGGAGAGGGAGGAGAAAGGTGAGCGAGAGAGGGCAGAGAGTGGGAGAGATGTGAATTATATATGTATATCGGTTAGATAATTGTATATTATACATATGTATTTGTATATTCTGGTGAATTATATATATACAAACGTGGCTAATTATACAAACTCGAAGTCAGCCCACGTAATTAATGTATAATGTTAGTCGCGAGTAGTAATTATAGCAAACTATAGCTATGATGAGCAATTAAGTAGTACAAATTTGCTTAACCGCGTAATTTTCCCTATTATAATACATAAAGATATATTTTAATGTATTTTGAGCAAGTAATACTCTGTTGAAATGGTTATTATATTTCATAATGTATCGTATCAAATTTTATTATATTGTATTGTACTTTGATGAATATAATATTTGGAAGATTATACTATTATAGAATTAGTCATATTTTTTTAGCTTTTGTTTTGTTTAAATCTCCATAGACCCACAACCTTCCCCGTTCCGTATTAGTTTTTGAAATAATTATTTCAATCCGTGTCCTTCTCCATCGCACATAACCTTGAACCCGCATTCGCTTTGCATAGAGCAAAATCTGTCTCGCCCACTCCATTGTCATCCCTAAAAATAATGAAAGACCTAAACTAAAAGGAGAAATTTATGTAATGAATATCAAGAGAAAATGTATCGTCTAAGGAAAAAATTACCGCCGTGCATTTTGTTTCTTATTCGTATGTATCCAAGATACCTGTGAATCGCACTAGATACACACTAGATACATGTATCTGTATGTATCTGAAGTGATTCGCATGTATCTGGGATACCAAATACATGGAAGAGTGGCGCGTGAGATCGTTGAAAGACGAGGGAGGCGAGCAAGAATTGCTAATATGTATCCCAGATGCATGTGAATCCACTTGGATACAATATATCTAGAGCAAATTACACCTAAAATTAACCAATTGTGTATCCGGATACATGTATCTAGACTTATCTAGAGGCAACAAAATCTTATAAGATAAGTAATATTACAAATTAGAATATATCTGAGTAAATAGCTACTGATGGGATTATGTAAGTTCCCCTATATCATATTTGGCGAAATTAAATTCGATCCAAATAACTTCACAATTTTTTTCTTTCTTGTCAATATTTTTTTTAGTACAAACATGATAAATTATGGTGAGTAATGAGTATATCACGGGTTCTCAAAATATTGCATGAGAATTTTAAATATTTAAAGCTTTCAAGTTTTCTCAAGTAAAAGAAAAAAGGAAATTAAAAGACTTGGAGTGGTTGTGCTGTTGAAAAAAGGGCAAACTACCTAAATCCCACTAGTTTAGGTTCTAATTACTAAAATTCCTGATAGTTTCAAATATTTCTTCCTCTACCATATTTCATACTTAGGATACATGAGTTTGAATCCGCGAGATACATGTATCTACCAAATTTTAAAATTCGAGATACGTATTTTATTTGTTTAAATTAATGGGCAAACTACCTAAATTCCACTAGTTTAGGTTCTAATTACTAAAATTCCCGATAGTTTCGAATATTTCTTCCTCTACCATATTTCATACTTAGGATACATGAGTTTGAATCCGCGAGATACATGTATCTGCCAAATTTTAAAATCGAGATACGTATTTTATTTGTTTAAATTAATTGGTTATAACTGATTTCCTTAATTAGAGGAGTAATTGATGATTTTTAGAATATATGGCAATTAATTCTGGAAATTAAATTAATCAAATCTCTTAATATAGGACAAATCAAGGAGTGTATTTATGTTTAATTAATTTCATTTATTATTCTTTGAAATAATAAATTCATTAATATTATTATTAATAAAAAAACAAAAATATTAATTTCATTTTATTACTCTTAAAATAATAAATTACATTAATTTGATGTATCTATTATCAATAGATGATGTATCCGACAAAACTAAACACTTAGATACATGAGTATCATACAAGTACATTCATATGTATCGTAGAAGTATAGAGTATTAATTTTGTGTATTTGTTATATGTGTCTATTATTAATTTTATGTAGCTATTTATATGATTTAATTTTAATTTCATGTATTTTTTATATGTATCTAGTATTAATTTGATATATCAAGTATCAATTTTATACATTGTATTCAAAAACATGTATCTCAGATACATAGTAAGTTGTAAGCATATACATAAATTATGTGTGTCTTTTATATGTATCCAGTAGTTATTTTCTCATAGATACATATAATAGTAACTCAGATACATCAACTCTTAACTAGATACATGTACACCTGATGTGTATCCAACATTGTTGCATATCTAATGGTGTATTTATTATGTTACGTAAAGCTTGGTATAATTCTTCCCTCTTGATTGAGTCGTTCCTATACTTAGATCTATTCTTGGCTTGAATATTAACGGATGAAGAGTCAGTCCCTGCAATGAGAAATTCTTGAGTGAAAATAGCAAATAGAATCATCTGATTTTGAGAATGACCAGCCATTAAAGTATTTGAGAAACAACAAAATCAAAAAATATAAAACCTAATTTGTAAACTTTTTAAAATTGAATGTCAGAACATTATGAACTTTAACTCAGATACAAAATCAAGATACATGAGAATAATAAAATAATAAAAATAAACATATATGTATAGTGTTGATTTGAACATGTAAATATTTATTGAGAGGATGAAGGAAAAAAAAGGGAGAAGATGAAGGAAGAATGAGGGTTAGTAGATGTGGGGTGGGGTGGGGAACGACAAATGTGATTTATGTGAATACAAAAAAATTGAGTTGTTAATGTGGACCCTTAACTAAGGAGTTTAAATTTAAGATAATTAACCAATACTATATTTAAGGGATTTGTGTATCTAATTAAATATTTTAAAATATATGGTATAAATATCAAAAGTGGTAGTATATGTAATTGTTTTAAACTAGAGATAAATATAGTATATATGGTAGTAATGTATGTGTAGTTATGTAGTTTTTCCTTGAAAAAATGTGAAGCTTCCTAAAGTTTGAAAAATGTCATTTGCTTACATAAATTCTTTGGACGTTTCCAAGAGGAGGAACAGCTTCGTAATTATGAGGAGCACATTTGTCCAATTCAGTATATAACATGGAGTAATTTTATTACACACAAAATATGACACAAGAAAGATAACGAAATTTTATAAATGGGGTATGAGAAGGATAAGATATATGTATTCCTATTCCCTTATTATCTTACGATATTTGGTTAGGATATACAGTTTATTCTAAGGAAAAATTGTATAAAATAGCAAATTATTAATTCAAATTAATGCTATAACCACAACTTGATTTAATTGTAACCCGTAACAAACAATTGTCATTCACCTCTCTCCCTAGGTTTCTCGCTCGCCACTCTCGCTAGTCTCTCCCTCACCTCTCTTGGTTTTATACAAACACAAATGTATAAAATGTGTTTGTGTTTGTATAAAGCGAGAGAAAATTATATATACAAATACGAATACATATATTTTCATCCTATACACTTATAATTATATAAATACAGATCTTCACCTACCCAGTTCTCTTTTGCCTTTCTCTCTTTCTCGCTTTATACAAACACAGATTATACAAATTGCAATGTATAATTTGTGTCATATAAAGCGAGAGAGAGAGAGATTTGATATACAAATATTTTATTTCGATTCAATTGTATAGAAATTCAAATTTTATGCAGATATACAAACATATATTATACAAACGAGAGGCTGCCATCGATTTATACAAACGAGAGGAAGTTCTTTTTTGCCTTTCTCTCTTTCTCGCTTTATACAAACACAGATTATACAAATTGCAATGTATAATTTGTGTCATATAAAGCGAGAGAGAGAGAGATTTGATATACAAATATTTTATTTCGATTCAATTGTATAGAAATTCAAATTTTATGCAGATATACAAACATATATTATACAAACGAGAGGCTGCCATCGATTTATACAAACGAGAGGATGCCAACGATTTATACAAATGGTCTGCCAGCGAAATTATACAAATTTAAAGCTCCTGCCAGCGAGTTATACAATCTGATGCTCCATAGCAAACATAAAGTTTGCTATGAAGCACAATTATACAAACTATAGTTATAACATACAAATATGATTTTTATGTTTGCTATATGTGAAAGTTGCTCTTTATTCTATTCCATAAATGGGGTATGAGAAGGATAAGATATATTTATCTTACGACATTTGGTTAGGACATAAAGTTTATTCTAATCCCAAAAATAGGAAATTGTATAATAACACTCAGCCTTTTTGAAGACAGAAGACCTTACTCCTTTTTTGTGGAGTAGAAAAATTATTATTTTTAATAGACCCTTGGATCAACAAAAGATTATCATAAGCATATATGCAAAAATAATATTGATCCTTTTAATTTGTTTGACCTACTTTTCTTTTTAGTTCGTTTGAAAAAGAATGAATTTTTTCCTTTTTAAATTTCCACCCGGCATGTATATCATTAATGATACCAATACAAATGCGTGCGTGTGTGTGTGTATATATATATATATATATATATTGATTTAATATCAGTTTAATCAAAATTATCAGCCTTAATGATCCAATACAATATATGATACTATCAATTAAATGAAAATTATCAACCTTAATGAATGGGAGGCTAAGGGCTGTAATTTTGTTTTTTGAGAGAATAGGTATATCTTGAATTATTTTGGATTGGAGTATGAACATGTAATTATTTTGAGTTTTATGGCCCATTGATGTATTTTTTATGTACTATAAATTTATTTAAGTTAAAACAAAATTTTCAATTGAAAATATTGTTATAAAATTAAATTAAAAATTCACTAAGATAAATATAAAAATAGATAAATAAGAATCTTGAAAAAGAAATTAATAGCAAGAAACTTATGCTATTTATGAAGAGTCAAATTTCTTAATTTTTTAAATAATAGACACAAACCTTCTGATTTTTCCTTAAGGTCCTTAATGAAACGTAACTAGGACATTCACAAACTTAGTTTTTTTCCTGGATCCTTAGGTTGTAAATTAAAAATCAAAAGGTGAATATATTTAGGAGGGAATATAATACCAAACCTAACCTAATTTTTATTTTATTTTTAATAAATATGGACAAACTCATATCTTTACAAATTGGATATTTATTGCTAAAATTATGTTTTGCTTTTTTTGGACGAAAATAGACCTCTCCTTGTAATATGGAGTACTAGAATATTCACAAACTTAGTTTTTTTTCCCTGGATCCAAACGTTGTAAATTAAAATCCAAAAAGTGAGTATATTTAGGAGGGGAATATAATACCTAACTTTAATTTATTTTTTTACGAATTTGATCTTTATTGCTTAAGTTATATTTTGCCCTTTTGGACGAAAATAGACCTCTTCTTATAATACGGAATAATAGAACATTCACAAACTTAATTCTTTTTGTTTATTTTTTTTCCTGAACCCAAGGTTGTAAATTAAAATTTAAAAGGTGAATACAATTAGGAGGGAGATGTAATACACAACATATTTTTTTTCAATAAAATGAACAAACTCATATCTTTACAAATTAGATTTTTATTATTAAAGTTATATGTTGCGTTTTGGACGAAAATAATATGGGATAATAGAAATTTCACAAATTTAGTTAAAAACTTTAAAAGCCAAATTTTCAAATTTTGGGTGTTTTGAATTTCTTTCACATGTATATTCACTTTAATGTCACTGTCCATGAAAATAGAGAAGAAAAAAAAAGGGAAAATAGAAGGAACGAAAAGACAAATACAAAAAATGAAGAGAAATATCTTAAAATAAAATAGGCACAAAATATTTTTTTAAAAAAAAACAGAAAAAGGGAATGAGCTGTCGGTTTTGTTTTAACATAAAATGTAAACAATCTTCAAAGTAATTGCTTTGCGAGTTTTATATAGTTTGAACTTCATCACTTGATCGTTTTAATAAGTTTGGTTGTCTAAAGTTAAACTTTATAAAGAGGTCTTATTTTCTTAGTTGACATATATAAATTGAATAATTATAAAATGTTCAATGTAATTCTATAAATGAGGTCTAGAGAGGTAGGATATATGCGGATATTGTGAAGTAAGAATACAAATAATGTAAATTTTCAATGAAAAATATATATTATCAAGTTAGAATAATAAAATCTGACTCAAAAATTTGAAAAGTTTATAAAATAATGGGAAAAAGGGACAAATATACCCCAAACCATTGTAAATGGTGTGTAGATACCCTCTGTCATACTTTTGGAATATTGGTGCCCCTGCCGTCCAAAAACTAGAGCATATATATACCCTTCACTCTAACGGAAGAGTGAAGGGTATCTGCATACCATTTAGGGTCTAGTTTTTGTACGACATGGGCACCAATGTCCCAAAAGTATGATTGAGGGTATCTGCATACCATTTACGATAGTTCGGGGTATATTTATCCTTTTTCTCTAAAATAATATCAAAATAGTGTTGCGCTGAATTTGATAAGTTGATATAATGATATTAAAATAGTTTGATTAGTTTTACTGCTTGAAATTTGAAGAAGACAAAAAAAAATTGATCTTTTTATAAATACAACAATAGATTTTGCATAATATAGAAGGTTTGAACTTTGAGAGACTTTAGAAATACAATAATGAAAGGGGAATAAAAAAAGTAAATATAAGAATAATAATGTTGGTTCGTGATAATCGTTAGAATATAAATGAGCAACAACATAAATAGTCACATAAGAAAGGATACTAAAATTAACTAAATTCATTTCTCATATTACAATGATCTTTATATTAAATGAGGTGAAAAATTATTCTATTTTGTATCCAAAAAATTCTTTTCAAATTCATCAATACATGAGATTTTTTAATAATTTATTTACATTTATATACATCTTTGAGAGAAAATGGGGGTCCAAAACTATTGCTTCACTGGTCTTATAATCACACAATTCTGATCACCGATTCACCCTTCACAAATAATTTCTTATAATATACATTATAATTAATTATATAAAGAATGTTGAACCGACTATCCTTCTATCTAAATAGTTGTCCTTATTCATTAATGACAGTCATATGCAATAAAATAGATGGAAAATGGTTACAAATGCTTTCATTGAAAAAAATGTTACAAATTAGTTAATAGTTTGATCTAAAAATATTTCAATAGTCAATAGTTTGATCTAAAGATATATCAATTGCTAATAGTTTGATAGAAAAAAATGCCCCTATCATTACTTAATAAGTAAAAAATAGGGACATTTGAACATGAATTTTATTTGAAGATTGAAAAATAAACTCTAATAATTCACTCATTTGGCAAATGAATGGAAAATACTAGAAATATTTTTTTATTTAAGAGAGACAAACTTCCCGTAATAAATAAGAAGAAGCTAAGAGATTAATAAAAGACAATAAAACATAACAATACGTCGATGACTTGAACTCTGTTTAATTAGTTCTTCTTCCTATACTAATTTTCCAAATTATCACTTTCTTCTTGGGATTGTGCCTAATTTTTTACCAAAACTATTTTTTTTTCAATTGATCAATGAAGTAATTATTTGAAAAATTAGTAAGGTGAGGCTACCTTACTTATATTTATTTCTATTGATAATTTTTTATTTTAATAAAAGATGGCTACACATTTTATTTCTAGAAAAGACTCAAATATGTTACCAAACTATTAGAAAAGGTTTATCTATATTATCTATTAAAAGTTTGGTTCATTTATACCATTACAGTTATAAAAAATGTCCATTCGTGTCACATTTTTTAATAAACGGAACCCATTTCCAAATTTCCAAGAACCATTAATGTGACGTGACCTCTTAAGAGGTCACATGTCACCAATTTAAAACCATGTCATTTAATTAAAAATAAAAACAAGAACCCATAAAACCAAACCTCAAGTACAACAACGGTGATGTAATCACCTTAAACAGCACAAGGAGGCACACAGCTAAAACTTACCCTACTCCTCGTGTAAACAATATGTAAAATTAATCAACTAACTTTGAAGTTGACTTTACCTAATTCTAAGAATTGAATTCCTTATTTTTATTTATTTTGTAGACAGCCTTTTTAGACCGTACGTTTTGTATTTCACTAATCATCAAGTGATAGTCCAGCTAAAAATATATACGATATACAACATTACAATTTAAACACTTGTATTTATACATGCTATATCAACCTTATATAATACGCGCTTTTACACTATCATTTAATATAACTATTCTCTATTTCAAAAAACTCAAACCCGAAATTCCAGATTAAACAACTCTACAAATAATTAGGGGTGTTACTCTCTGATTACATCACCATAACGTCAACCAGGATTAATTCTAGAATTGTATTTCATGACTCATGAATATCAATAAAAAAACACAAATAACCAAGGTCGCATGTCTTCATTTCCTATCACGGTCAAAAAAAGCCATAGGGGACTACTTATTGTATTTCTCTATTTTGAATAGTTTTAACAAGCGCATATAAATTAGGCCACGTAAACTCCGGACAGAACACAAATTTAAAATTAAGTTATTTTGCTAAAAAACTTAGATTTATCGAGCTAGGTAGGCATTTGTGATTAATATGACAGGATATGAATCGCGAAAATGGATGATTTTGGTAGCGACTATCTGGATTCAAGCGTTCACCGGAACGAATTTCGACTTCTCAGCTTACTCGTCGGAGTTGAAGGCTGTTTTGGGAATTTCACAGGTTCAGTTGAACTACCTGGCGACGGCGTCCGATCTCGGAAAAGCGTTGGGATGGTCATCGGGATTAGCGCTGATGTATATGCCGTTGTGGTCTGTCATGTTTGTAGCTGCTTTTATGGGGTTGTTTGGTTATGGAATTCAATGGCTTATCATTCTTGACTTCGTTACATTGCCTTATTTTGTGGTTAGTATTATTCTTACTTATCTTTTTGACTATTTTGAAATTTGGATAATTTTTAAGTTTTTTTACTCCCAAGTGATATTGTCTATTAAGTTAGTTTGAAAAATAAGACAGATTATCTGTTATATCATAAATATATTAAAAGACATAATATATAAATATGCTATATAATTTGGTTTCAGTACATATTTATATCTTTCAACTTTGAATGTATGTACAAGTAGATGCTTAAACTTATAGAAGGTTAAACAAACAAACACATGTATCCTACGTGGCAATTTGAGTCCTACGTGTGTTACGTCATGTAGTACTCATGTTTCTACTTGTTCAATTTTATACGAGTTTAAATATTTATTTGTGCACACACAAAATTGTTAAAAGGGCGTATATATGTGATGCCTATATTAAATAATAGTACTAGTGTGAACTTGTGTCAAATTAAGATTATTTTTTTCTTTTTCATTTTGTAGTGTATTGACTTATTGTTTTTTATAATGATATTTTTAGGCTTTTAGCTGTCTAATTAATCACGTTTTACTTCTAAATTCATAATATAATTATCTATACTAATTTTAGTTGTAATTGTTTTCAAATGAAATCGTTGTGTTGGGCTTATTATTTTATTATTTAAATAAATAGTTAATGTAGTGTCAACTTCAGTAATTAGATATTTATTTTAATCCGTAAAAGGTCAAAATATAATCATTGAATAGCCAAACCCTTTTTTTTTTTTTGAAAAAATAAAAAAATACCAGAAGTATATAGAACATGCTAGAATATCTTTATGGTTGCCTCATTTTCTTTTATCCTTTTTTTATTACTAGTGTTAAAGCATGAATTATTCTACCCCTTTTCTTATCATGACAAAGGTTATATACTAAGCTTATTTTTAGTCTTTTGAATTCACTTTAAGCTGTCTATCAAAAAGTTAAAATTATGTGTTATAAATCATAAATTACAGATATTTAAGACCACATAAATATTAGTGGCCGTGGTGAAGTGTCTATGAATATAAGTCTGGTATATATTACACCAGACACTTCATTCACAGTGGTCCAAATTATGGTTCTCCTAAAAAAAATCCCAACGTTTTGTTAGTAACAGGAGAAAGAGACACTTGTCCTTATATTACATGTGTTATTTCTTGTGTGTATGAGATCCTCTGGCCAAAAATTATCCAAAATTCGTTCAATTTTATATGAGTTAGTTTGAACCAGTATAAAATTTAAATATTTTTTTTAAAAAAAATTGTGATCTAAAATAAGTGATAGATATTTGTATAATTAAAAATCATTATTTTTTTAGACCGACTAAAAAGGAAAGTAACTCATATAAAGTGGAACAGAAAGAATATTGTAGTTAAATTTTTTTTTATGTACGTAGATTAAATGTTGAATTCCAACTGTATGGTTACTAATCTATATTTTGAACCTTTTAATGAAAATTCTGGCTCCATGTCCATTTCATTTGGTCCATGAGTTCCAGAATTTTCCATATCTTACATCAGTTATGTGTCTATTTCAAACCGTTAGCATTTAAAAATCCTAACAACCAAAATCATTACTTTCTTAAGGACAAATTAAACAAATCATTTCTTATTAATGGAAATTAAAAATGAAGTATATTAATTCATGGTTTGCTTGTAAATCTGTCATCTCCTTTGATTAATTAACGCGATTTTTGTGAGTTCAAACAAACCTATTGTTTTTTGGCTCGAATTATATATGCATTATATAAACGTACTAACTCTGAATTCTGAATTCGCGACTATTGCCTAATCATTGCAGGTATTTTTCCTATGCTTGTTAGCTGGATGCAGCATCACATGGTTCAACACAGTTTGTTTTGTTCTCTGCATAAAAAATTTCCCTTCTAATAAAATTATGTGTTATAAATCATAAATTACAGATATTTAAGACCACATAAATATTAGTGGCCGTGGTGAAGTGTCTATGAATATAAGTCTGGTATATATTACACCAGACACTTCATTCACAGTGGTCCAAATTATGGTTCTCCTAAAAAAAATCCCAACGTTTTGTTAGTAACAGGAGAAAGAGACACTTGTCCTTATATTACATGTGTTATTTCTTGTGTGTATGAGATCCTCTGGCCAAAAATTATCCAAAATTCGTTCAATTTTATATGAGTTAGTTTGAACCAGTATAAAATTTAAATATTTTTTTTAAAAAAAATTGTGATCTAAAATAAGTGATAGATATTTGTATAATTAAAAATCATTATTTTTTTAGACCGACTAAAAAGGAAAGTAACTCATATAAAGTGGAACAGAAAGAATATTGTAGTTAAATTTTTTTTTATGTACGTAGATTAAATGTTGAATTCCAACTGTATGGTTACTAATCTATATTTTGAACCTTTTAATGAAAATTCTGGCTCCATGTCCATTTCATTTGGTCCATGAGTTCCAGAATTTTCCATATCTTACATCAGTTATGTGTCTATTTCAAACCGTTAGCATTTAAAAATCCTAACAACCAAAATCATTACTTTCTTAAGGACAAATTAAACAAATCATTTCTTATTAATGGAAATTAAAAATGAAGTATATTAATTCATGGTTTGCTTGTAAATCTGTCATCTCCTTTGATTAATTAACGCGATTTTTGTGAGTTCAAACAAACCTATTGTTTTTTGGCTCGAATTATATATGCATTATATAAACGTACTAACTCTGAATTCTGAATTCGCGACTATTGCCTAATCATTGCAGGTATTTTTCCTATGCTTGTTAGCTGGAAGCAGCATCACATGGTTCAACACAGTTTGTTTTGTTCTCTGCATAAAAAATTTCCCTTCTAATAGACCATTAGCACTTGCACTTACTGTAAGTTTTAATGGAGTTAGTGCAGCCTTATACAACCTTGCTGCAATTTCATTAAACCCTTCTTCAACTCACATTTACCTTCTTCTTAATGCTTTCATTCCTCTATTCACTTCAATTGTATCACTTATCCCAATTCTTCGACAACCCCCTGTCGATCCCCTGCCTTCTGATTCCATCAAACACGAACAACTCATTTTCGTCCTGCTAAATTTCCTTGCTATTATTACTGGCTTCTATCTTCTCTTTGTACATTCAAATGATTTATCAACTGCTCGTGTCATTTTTGGTGGTGCCATTTTATTACTAGTCCTTCCATTAGGCATTCCTGGGATTATTTATGCACGCGATTGGTTTCAACGTAAGGTGTTCTCTAGTTTTACTCTTCAAGGTTCCGGCTTCCTTCTAGTGGATGATGACGATCTTGAATTTCATAGAGAGTTTCTTAGTCGCGAGAATAGCCAGATTAGTGTAACGTCTTATGGTGTAAATGGCGATGGACCGACTCTTACATTAAGCCTAACGAGGTTTATTAGGAGTAGTGGAGATGGTGATGAAGGATCATGTTGTGGGAAAATGATTGGGGAGGATCAATTGTTTATGCTTGGAGAAGAACATAAGGCGGAAATGTTGGTTAAAAGAGTGGATTTTTGGTTATATTATTTTGCTTACTTTTGTGGAGGAACAATTGGGCTTGTGTATAGTAACAATCTTGGACAAATTGCACAATCACTTGGACATACTTCAATGACTTCTACTCTTATTACCTTGTACTCGTCCTTCTCCTTCTTTGGTCGTTTGCTCTCTGCAGCTCCAGATTTCATCAGATTGTAAGTAATTAAAACCTCACTTTTACTCTGTTTTCATATTTTGTATCAAAGGGTAGGGAAGTGGTGTAGTCACATAGATAGAGTGAAAGGTTGCCCGTTAAACTTAACTTGGCTTCAAATGATAACGAAACTTCCAACTTTCAAGATGAGCATCTAGATACCTCCAAAATTTATGTGTTAGTTGTCCGCGAGACACAATGAGGACGAATTAATGTGTCTAGATATGTATTTTCAAAGTTTTACCAATATTAAACAGTATATATAGGCCAGAAATTACTTTAAAATATTAAAACTTGAACACCCTAGGCGATATTCCTGACTTCCCCCCATTGAGGAAATGGATCATGACACTCTGTATACCGGCTTTAGTTATTGCATTAGGCGCAAAGGTGGATTTAGGACAAGGTCTATAAATACATTTGTGAAAAATAACAAATTAAAAAATGTATACATGTAATAAAATCACGCACATTCTGAACCAACTGACTCTAGATCATGAATTTGTTATAATTAGAGTTGCAATTGAAAATGAAGGAATTTCTTTGGCAGGAAGTTTTATTTTGCAAGAACAGGATGGCTAGCAATAGCATTAGTTCCAACACCAATAGCATTCTTCTTAGTAGCAGCAAGTGGAAATGAGGCAGCACTTCAAGCAGGAACAGCTCTAATTGGCTTGAGTTCAGGATTCATCTTTGCTGCAGCAGTGTCAATAACATCAGAACTCTTTGGACCAAATAGTGTT
This sequence comes from Solanum tuberosum, assembly GCF_000226075.1. NCBI lineage: Eukaryota > Viridiplantae > Streptophyta > Magnoliopsida > Solanales > Solanaceae > Solanum > Solanum tuberosum. The sequence goes on along the minus strand of NW_006239386.1, from coordinate 191,982 downwards.
GGAGTAAACCACAACATTCTCATCACAAATATCCCAATTGGATCACTTGTCTATGGTTTCCTTGCTGCTCTTATTTATGACAATAATGCTGCTGCTGCTGGTTTTGCTACTTTTTCAATACAGATGGTTAATGATTCAGTAGTTTGTATGGGGAGAAAATGCTACTTTTCAACTTTTATTTGGTGGGGTTGTCTTGCCATATTAGGACTTGTTTCAAGTGTATTGTTGTTCTTAAGAACTCGACCTGCTTATGAGCGATTCGAGCAAAATCGTAGGATAAGCTAAGTTTGTTGGAATGATCATCTTGAAGTTTGTTATCTGCTAAATTTTGTATTCAATGAAATATGAATAGTAAACACTATTCTAAAATAATAATAATAATAATAATAATAAATCAAGATGAAAGAATGATAAATCGAGCTCAGTGAATTCACTATGTATCCTTAAAGGAATTACTCCCCTTAAGTATTTGAGGTTCTGAAATATATCCTTATATGATAGAATGATTTACTTTAGCAAAATAGTGGGGTGCCTCAAATTTAGCTGAATTTTGTACTCACTCAATGACGGCAAATGACACTTACGTTTTTAAGAAGATCAAAAAGAGTAGAAAACTTAAAAAATTCGTAGTTAAAAAATAGAGAGGAAACTCCTCTATTTCTAGCCAACTAAGTATAGTATGAAGAAGTGCTTAGTACGCCTTGTTAGAATAGTTACAACCCTTTGAAAAAGTCACAATCCATCAAAAAAGTCACAACTCATTCAAATTGAAAAGGTGTTCTTGGAGCACTAGCTCCTAAGTTGGTCATTGTCCTAAGTTGGATTGTGACAAAGTTAGTATACTTATTTGGAAAAAAATACATTGAATAGCCTCCCATCAAAACAAGTATCATGATTGTGTAGATTTCAATAACATCAGTACATACAACTTGAACACTTTTCATATATACCTATCAAGAATCTAATCTCCCCAAAGTACTAACAAATAACATCAAATATTTCCACACAAAATAATACTACTAATATATTAATGGTAGGTACAAAATGTTTCATTCTTAATGCAAAGGAACAATCTTTCATAAGCCAAAGCCATTTTCTTTGCAGTGAACATAGAAGATGCATATTCCCTACAAGCCTTTCCTCTTCTTGCTAATTTCCCTCTTCCTTCTTCAACTACTCTTTCAAGTGCTTCAACCAATGACTCCACATTTGGTGTAAACATAAATCCATATTCATCATTCACAACAATTGTTCCTTTTATACTTGGAAACCTTGAAGCCATAATTGGTTTCCCACTCATCATTGCTTCCATAAATGTAAGATCAAGTCCTTGTGGTCTAAGTGTTGGATTCACAAATATGTCTATTGAGTTATAAAATGCTTTTAATTCAGATGGATTCATTGAACCTAAAACTATAACTTGAGGTCCTAAATCTTTGTACCTTTGTAACCAAGGTCCAGAGCCAGCTACTATTAAATAAACATTAGGGTATTTTTCTTTGAGTTGTGAAAATGCTTCATGAAGTAAAGGGTGTCCTTTATCTTTTACTAATCTTCCAGCTACACCAAGTACTATGGTTGCATTTTGTGGTAAACCTATTTTGGACCCAAAATCATGACCTAATCTTGAATCTTCACAAAAAAAAATTTCATCTACACCATTGACAATTACATGGACTCTTTTTCTTGGAATTTGGATTCCGACCTCCGGAGGTCGGTATTTTTTATTTTTGTAATGTTGAAATTCCGACCTCCGGAGGTCGGTATTTTTTATTTTTGTAATGTTGAAATTCCGACCTCCGGAGGTCGGTATTTTTTATTTTTGTAATGTTGAAATTCCGACCTCCGGAGGTCGGTATTTTTTATTTTTGTAATGTTGAAATTCCGACCTCCGGAGGTCGGTATTTTTTATTTTTGTAATGTTGAAATTCCGACCTCCGGAGGTCGGTATTTTTTATTTTTGTAATGTTGAAATTCCGACCTCCGGAGGTCGGTATTTTTTATTTTTGTAATGTTGAAATTCCGACCTCCGGAGGTCGGTATTTTTTATTTTTGTAATGTTGAAATTCCGACCTCCGGAGGTCGGTATTTTTTATTTTTGTAATGTTGAAATTCCGACCTCCGGAGGTCGGTATTTTTTATTTTTGTAATGTTGAAATTCCGACCTCCGGAGGTCGGTATTTTTTATTTTTGTAATGTTGAAATTCCGACCTCCGGAGGTCGGTATTTTTTATTTTTGTAATGTTGAAATTCCGACCTCCGGAGGTCGGTATTTTTTATTTTTGTAATGTTGAAATTCCGACCTCCGGAGGTCGGTTTTTTGCTGCAATACAGGCAGCAAATTGCTGCAATTTTTAGTTGCCCACCTGCATATTTATACCAAAACAACCCAAAGCCAAATAAACTTCATCCAGCCAAAACAACACAATATTTTCAACATATACATTAAACTATTTCAAAATAAACTTCATCCAACTTCAAAATAAACTAAAATACGATCAAATTAAACAATTCCAAAAATATAGAAGTCTAAAATGCCAAATAGTTACAACTACTTTTCATCACCCTCACTCTCCTTATCAGACTTACCATTCTCATCACCCTCACTTTCCTTATCAGACTTATCATTCTCATCACCCTCCTGATCAGATCCATCACTATTGGCCGGACATGGAGGAAGAATACTTCTTGATTCAAAAAGAAAAGTTAGTTGGGCCTGAAGCGCTGCATACCTCTTGTTCTCTACCTCCTTTGCTGCCGCAATCTCCTTCTCTCTCTTCTTCTCTCTTTCGGCTACAACAGCAAGCTCGGCATTGAGATAAGCTATCTTACTCTCCATTGCAGATATTGTCTCTCTATCCCCGCCATCAAAGCTTGAGGATGATGAACCACAATACCAAGACTTCTTCTTCTGATACGCCTTTTCTGGATAGCCATAGACTGAACCTCTAATCAGTTCACCAGCACTCTGTTTCCAAAGATTCTCATTTTCTTCTTGTGTAAATGGTCTGTCCTGACTCTCAAGAGGTAGAGTACTACGATATTCCTGAGATATTCGTATATACCTATCCTGTAATTTAAACAAAAAACTCTACGAATAAGAATGTAATATATATAAGGAAAAGCAAAAAAGATTAGTTTGAATGGAGTTCTTACATATGTCTCTTGAGCACGTGGCTCAATCCATCTTTCTTCTTCTGTGGGGTTCGTACTCTTCTTGACGTGAGTAACCTTGAACATCTCTGATACAGCTACTGGCCTACCCAACTCTTTTTCCTGCAAATAACATAAATAGAGTGTGATCTCATTAATCTCCAAAAAGTACTTATCAAAAAAGAAAAAAATTAGTCTACTAAATTAAGAAAGTATACCATTCTTTCCTTCCTAGTAACCTGGCTAATAGCTCCACCAGTGTGCAAAGAGCCTCCCTTTTCTGATGTGCCAGCCATCTTCCCAATATCACTCCTCTTTTTAAATTTTTCATCAGTACTCCAATGTTTCAGTAATAAAGCCCATTGATCCGGTAACATAAACTTAGGAATTTTATTTTCTCTTCGATAGTCACAAAATGTGCTAGAAAGCAACTTTGAAGCTTTAAGCTTGAAGTTCACTTGAACGTCATCCTCGTGTTCGGGAGCCCATACATAATATTTCTGTCATAAAAAATAACTAAATATTTATTGTTCAAATGACTAGAGAATTTAAATGTATATGATGTGAATTTAATTTATATATATTATTACCTTAAATTCATTGAACATCTGCCCTTAGGTGTTAAGTGGAATTGAACTCCAATCCGGATACACACCATTATAGTGAGTTCCGATGCACTTTAAAATAATCTTTGCCATACCCAAATCCGGACGTAAGCTGAAATACGAGTTCATTGACGAAGTAGAGTAAACAAAAAATAATCAATCAATTAAAATATAAATAGATAAATGAAAGATGAAACATAATTAAATCATACTTGTATCCTAATGGCTCGATGACGAGTCTCCAAAAATTGTCTCTATCGCCTGGCTGAGGACCATGTGCATCTGAGTGCTGGGTGGTGGGAGTATTAGGCTCTGAGCCATTGGATTCAAGATAAATATTGGAAAGTCCAATTGATCCACTACTAGTATTCAAACTATTGCACTGACTAGCACTAGCTGATGGTATGGTAGACCCACGACCAAGATGTGAATAGCCCTGCAATGTTTGGTAACCCGAACTAGGTGTCACAGTGGGTGTAGATATAGTATAACCAGATTGTGGAGCCACATGAGTAGAGACTTTATGTGACTGGTGTGTCGAGTGAGTAGTTGAAACTGAGGCTCTTTTTGAAATATTAACTCGAGAAGGCTCATCAGATATCACGACCCCAGTGGGCCTTCTCATAGCATTGGCCTTAAATTTCTCTTTTGGATTGGTGGATTTTTTTGATTTACCCTTGTCTTTATCTACCATCTATATCAATTAAATATAAAGATTAAAACAAAGTAGTACAAAATAATGTCACAATGTCGAACAAATATATCAAACAAAGTTATCATAACATAAGGCTTAATCCAAACAGTCTTTCACAATGTCGAACAAAAGTTAAAACTACTAAAATATAAAGTATACTCAAATATGAATAGCTAAAAATCCACCAACTAAACATACAAATTGCTATTTATCTTTCACCTGGGGCATTTCACTTTAGCTTGTCCCTAAAATTCTAAATTCAAACTAGCTAGCTAGTGTCCCAACTTCAAACTATTAATTAGTCCTAAAATATCAAATATAATTCAAACTATTAGTCCTAAATTCCAAATTCAAACTAGTCTTAAAATCACAAATTGAAAGTACTCCTAGAATTGAAAAATCAAACTATTGAAAACTGTTGCAATGTTGTTCAATTTACAAGTTATATTTCAAAGAAGTGGTAATATTGTCCCTAAACTCTTTTTCTCCATTTCCAGTCACAACACTTAGTTTCTGCAAATTCAATGATCAATAAAGGGAATGTGTGTTCACATGTTTCAGAATATCTACCTACATTACTTAAAAATCGATGTAAGAGGCTTACATTGAACTGTAACTTGTGAGATTGAACTCTTTTCTATGTATCAAACTCTACAATTCTAAGGATTCTTTGACATGACTCATGAACTATTTGTCATTAATTGAGCTAAGTGTCAGTACTAGATGAACACAAATTGATCTTGCAAGAAAATTAATTTTGTCATCAATAGGATCAACTAGTGTTGGTACTTATGCTTAACAAACACATTATTCCTAAATTAAAGCTTAATATCAACACTAGATGGACACAAATCGATCTTGCAAGACGCGTTAAAACTACTAAATAGTCTTTCACAATGTCGAACAAAAGTTAAAACTACTAAAATATAAAGTATACTCAAATATGAATAGCTAAAAATCCACCAACTAAACATACAAATTGTTATTCATCCTCTTCGGAAGTTTTTTCATCATCTATCCATTCACATGCATCATCTTCGGAAGTTTCCTCCTCATCTATCCATTCATCCTCTTCGAAAGTTTCCTCCTCATCCTCCTCCATATTTGTTGGCATATCTAACTTTTCTCTATTAACTTCTTCTAAAATATGATCAGGATGCTCCAAATTCATTTCTAACTCAGCATCTACTACTTGATGAACACTTGATATTTCATTTTGTTATGCAACATCCAATTCATTCTCAACTTCCACTCGCCCCATCGGTTTTGTTTTGATTTACAACCCACCAATCAGACTTATCCCTACGCAACGGATAAGGAGCATAGTACACTTGCTTAGCATTCTATGCAATAATAAAAGGATCATAAGCCTCATACTTCCTAGTGTGCTTGACTTCAGTGATATTATGCTGCTTAAGCTCCCTCGTACCTCTTGAAGTTGGATCAAACCACTTGCATTGTAAAAGTACTATTCTTTTGATTGGCCAACCCGAATACTCCAACTTTACAATCTCCTGTATGACGCCAAAATAATCAACGTCTACAATCTCCTGTAGGACGCCAAAATAATCAACATTCTCATTTTGATTTCCATCATCACCTTTAACCCAAATACCACTATTATTAGTTTTCTTATTCTTTGAGTATTTCTCTGTGGCAAATTTAAAACCATTTACGTTATATTGGGACATTGTGTGAACTGTAATCGGTCCCCAAGAAATATCCTTGAAAAATTGATCAAATGTGGCGGCATTTTCTGAATTGTAGACCTATATATGGTTAGTAAATTAAAAGCAATGTTAGTAGAAAGAAGAGTACACTAATCTCTTAATAAGTGTATCTTACCCAATTAGTATACCACGTTATAAATGATGGAAACACTTGATCATGACCATATTGGCTCACAAAATAACTGTAGAATCACATTGAAAATACAGTTAGTTTCTATAATAAAATCGGAGTTTAATATATGTTGTTTACATATTTAATTTTCTTACTCTAAGAAGGGTTGGACTTCTGGACAATTCAACAAGACATGAAGCTTTGCAGATTTTTTATCCTTTTCGATAAGTTTGCGCAATGTACGTTTTTTTGAACCCTTACCCGGTTGGTTGAAGATTGATAATGATTGTACTGCAGGATCATTCTCAATATCATCATGTCGATTAGGTCTGTTTCTCAAACACGACACATAATTATCAAAGTAGTAAGATCAAAAGTGGGATCTTTCTTTAGCTAGATATACTTGAACCATACAGCCCTCCACCCTATGTTTATTCTTAATACCCCTTTTAGACTTGCCAATACTCCTGTAAAATTTTATATTAGATATATAATTTCAAAAGATATATAAACGATTTATGAAATAAGAATAAATATGTTATAGTTACTTACCGTAACGATTTATGAAATAAGAATAAATGTGTTATAGTTACTTACCGCTCAAAAGGATACATCCACCTATATTGAACTGGACCTCCCAGTAGAGCTTCATGAACAAGGTGAATAGGAAGATGTTCCATCACATCAAAGAACCCAGGTGGAAGAATCTTCTCCAACTTATTACTAATAACAACTATATTTTTGGCCATCCGAACCAGATTCTCTACTCTCAATGTGCTGGAACACAAGTCTTTGAAGAACAAACTGATCTCTGTCATTGGTTTTCATATGTTTTCAGGCAATCCACAAAAAGCAATCGGAAGTAATTGTTCCATGAAAACATGACAGTCGTGACTTTTCATCCCATGTAATATTCCACACTCAATGTCAACCCTCTTTCCCAAATTTGAGGCATATTCATCTGGCATTTCAAGCTTTCCACCCACTCACAAATTTCTCTTCTGTTTCATTGTGAATGAATAACTAGCCTTGGGCTTAAGTAACTTGTTGTTGGCAGACTCCTGTAAATGCAACTCCAGTCATCTACAATGTTCTGGTAAGTCAAGTCTCGCCTTAACATTATCTTTTGTCTTGCTAGTCACATCCATTACAGTGTTAAACAAATTATCAAAATAATTCTTTGCAATATGCATGACATCAAGATTATGTCTAAGCAAATTATCCTTCCAATAAGGTAACTCCCAGAATATACTCTGTTTAGTCCAATTATGTGCAACACCATACCCTCAATTACCTTTGGAAAATTTTGAACCCTTTCCCAAATATCATCACCCGTTAATACTGGGGGTGGACCATCTCGTTCAGTTTTATTCTTTTTAAATGCATATTTCTTTCTCCTAAACTCATGATCAGGTGGCAAGAATCGACAGTGACAATCAAACCATGAATTTTTTTCGGCTATGTTTTAATGTGAATGATTTAGTATCTTCCATACAGTAGGGACATGCTAACTTTCCAGCAGTCATCCATCCAGATAGCATTCCATAGGCAGGAAAATCATTAATAGTCCACATTAAAGTAGCACGCATGTTGAAATTTTGTTTACGAGAAATGTCCCATGTTTCTACCCCCCTTAGACCACAATAATTTCAACTCATCAATCAAAGGTTGTAAGTACACATCAATCTTGCTTTTTGGATTACTTGGATCGGGAATGACACAATTCAGAAATATATATGGACTTGTCACACACATCTCAAATGGAAGATTATACAGTGTAATAAACACAGGCCAACAAGAATATGGTGCAGCCCCAACTGAAAAAGGGGTGAAACCATCCACACACAAACCCAGCCTAACATTCCTTGGTTCAGCGGCAAATTATGGATAAGTTCTATCAAAATGTTTCCAAGCCTCTCCGTCAGATGGATGACACGTGACACTAGGTGGCCTTCTATTTTCACAGTGCCATCTCATATGAGGAGCAGAGCTATTTGATACATACAACCTCTTCAATCTTGATATAAGAGGTAAATAATGCATCGCCTTAATAGCAAGTTTCTTTCCGGTAGAACCAGTCTTATAGCTAGGTGACTACAAAACTTACAAGACTCTAGATCGACATCCTCCTTATAGTGTAACATGCAACTTTTTTCACAACAATCAATTCTTATCGATGAGAGTCCTAACTTAGACACCAATGCATTTGCTTTATAATACGAATCATGAATCTCTACATTGGGATCAACTAATTCCTGTATAAGATCTATCATAGAGTCCATTGCTCCTTGAGAAATATTATTGTCAGATTTGATACTTAACAATCTAACTGCAACAGACAATTTAGATTGTTGACTCCCGTTGAAGAAAGGACTACTACAATCACGCAATTGTTCATAAAAGATGTTTGCTTCTTCATTAGGAGCTTCTTCTACATTTTCTCCTTGTTCAAAATCAGAATGCATCCCAAAAGCATCATTAATCATATCTGACATTCTAGAACCTTGGAAATAATTATGCTCGGTAGATCTACTACTTTCACCGACAACAAAGTTATTAAACATAGTGTCACTTTCAACCTCACCATGATTAGTCCAAACAGTATACCCTGGTTTGAATCCATTCATCATAAGATGCATAGCAATAGTCTTTGTTGTATGATATCTCACATTTTCACAATTAACAAACGGACACCTAATCAATCTTGAAATTAGAAAATCATCAAGTGTCTTTGCATGATTTATAAATCTAGTGTACACCTTCTGCGAATTCTGGAATCAAACCCGCTCGACCAAGATTGTTTCTATTATACATCCAACTACGATCAGGATTCATCTACACAAACAATAATGATAATTTTAAAGTCCAAACAGTATACCCTGGTTTGAATCCATTCATCATAAGATGCATAGCAATAGTCTTTGTTGTATGATATCTCACATTTTCACAATTAACAAACGGACACCTAATCAATCTTGAAATTAGAAAATCATCAAGTGTCTTTGCATGATTTATAAATCTAGTGACACCTTCTGCAAATTCTGGAATCATACCCGCTCGACCAGGATTGTTTCTATTATACATCCAACTACGATCAGGATTCATCTACACAAACAATAATGATAATTTTAATTCCATCAACTAAATAACATTTGAATTTATTTAAACAACTTAACCACTTTCTAAGTCTAACTAGTTTTGACATATTTATTTTAACTTATTTAAACAACTTAACAACTTTTTAACGTTAACTTGTGTAGTTTTGACTTAATTCCAACAACTAAATGCATCAACAAAACCACATTATTTAATTTAACTTATTTAAACAACTTAACAACTTTAACTAGTTTAGTTTTGACTTAATTCCAACAACTAAATCCATCAACAAAACCACATTATTTAATTTAACTTATTTAAACAACTTAACAACTTTAACTAGTTTAGTTTTGACTTAATTCCAACAACTAAATCCATCAACAAAACCACATTATTTAATTTAACTTATTTAAACAACTTAACAACTTTAACTAGTTTAGTTTTGACTTAATACAACACTAAATCCACCAACTAAACCACATTAATTAATTTAACTTATTTAAACAACTTTAACTCTTGAACTAGTTTAGTTTTGACTTAATACAACACTAAATCCACCAACTAAACCACATTAATTAATTTAACCTATTTAAACAACTTTAACTCTTGAACTAGTTTAGTTTTGACTTAATACAACACTAAATCCACCAACTAAACCACATTAATTAATTTAACCTATTTAAACAACTTTAACTCTTGAACTAGTTTAGTTTTGACTTAATACAACACTAAATCCACCAACTAAACCACATTAATTAATTTAACCTATTTAAACAACTTTAACTCTTGAACTAGTTTAGTTTTGACTTAATACAACACTAAATCCACCAACTAAACCACATTAATTAATTTAACCTATTTAAACAACTTTAACTCTTGAACTAGTTTAGTTTTGACTTAATACAACACTAAATCCACCAACTAAACCACATTAATTAATTTAACTTATTTAAACAACTTTAACTCTTGAACTAGTTTAGTTTTGACTTAATACAACACTAAATCCACCAACTAAACCACATTAATTAATTTAACCTATTTAAACAACTTTAACTCTTGAACTAGTTTAGTTTTGACTTAATACAACACTAAATCCACCAACTAAACCACATTAATTAATTTAACTTATTTAAACAACTTTAACTCTTGAACTAGTTTAGTTTTGACTTAATACAACACTAAATCCACCAACTAAACCACATTAATTAATTTAACTTATTTAAACAACTTTAACTCTTGAACTAGTTTAGTTTTGACTTAATACAACACTAAATCCACCAACTAAACCACATTAATTAATTTAACTTATTTAAACAACTTTAACTCTTGAACTAGTTTAGTTTTGACTTAATACAACACTAAATCCACCAACTAAACCACATTAATTAATTTAACTTATTTAAACAACTTTAACTCTTGAACTAGTTTAGTTTTGACTTAATACAACACTAAATCCACCAACTAAACCACATTAATTAATATATATTCAAGTTTTAATAAGTTCAAGTTTCAATTCAAGTTCATATCTAATTTCTAAACTTAATTAGTTATATATTCAAGCTAATTAGTTCCAAGTTCAAGTTATAATTTCAAGTTCATATTCCTAATTAAGTTCAATTTATAGTAAATTCAAGTTATAATTAATTATAAGTTCTAATTAAGTTGTAATTCAAATCCCTAAAATTCTAAATTCAAACTAGCTAGTTAATGTCCCAACTTCAAACTATTAATTATTCCTAAAATATCAAATATAATTCAAACTATTAGTCCTAAATTCCATATTCAAACTAGCCTTAAAATCACAAATTGAAAGTACTCCTAGAATTCAAAAATCAAACTATAGTGCTAAAATCCTAAATTCAAACTATTAGTAGTCCTAAAATCTCAATAATAATTCAAACTACTCCTAAATTCAAAATTCAAACTAGTCTTAAAATCTCAAATTCAAACTAGCCCTAAAATCCCAAAATCTAACTAGTGCTAAAATCCTAAATTAAAATTAGCTAGCTATTCCTAATCCCAAATTCAAACCATTAGTCCTAAAATCTCAATAATAATTCAAACTAACTCAAATAATACCCAAATTCAAACAACTCCTTATATAACCTAATTCAATCTAATCTTACAATTCCAAAATCAAACTAATTAACTCAAGAAATATCGAATTTCAATTAAGATACCCTAATTCAAACTAACCCTAACATTAAAATTTTCAATTCACAATCAACAAACACAAACTAACAATCAAATAATCCCTAATTCAAACTAACAATCAAAAACCCTAAATCATTCACTTACTAACTAACAAATCAATCAAAACTAACAATCAATAAAACTAAGTATATTAGTACTCTAATTTTGAGATACTTCAACTAAATAGAAACAAAAGTAATCTTTTATGGAGGTTCTAAAAATTCACCTTGAGTAAGAAGGTCGGGGATGGTGACGCGAACTGAGAAAACTGATATGGAGGCAGCGCCGGTCGGGATGGAGGCGGCGCGACCTTCCTCTGCAGTTGCGCGCCCACAGCAGTTGCGCGCGACCTTCCTCTACTGCTGCGATGGTGGCGCCGGTCG
>NW_006239386.1:179857-179985 GCF_000226075.1 Solanum tuberosum | reverse complement strand
GGGGATGGGCACCGATGGGGGTGGGTCGAGGGTGGGGAGTGAGACTTCACTTAGGTTTTGAGATTTCACTTAGGAGTGAGACTTGATATTATCATTCTTTTCTTAAGAGAATTGTTTAATTTACCGAT
>NW_006239386.1:175928-178213 GCF_000226075.1 Solanum tuberosum | reverse complement strand
GGTCGGAATTTGGTTTTCCCACTTTATTTTGCATAAAAACCGACTACTTGTTGTCGGTTTTCATATCAACGTAATTTCATAGTATACAAAATTGTTATAGGTGTAAAATGAACAACAAACCGACCTCCGGATGTCGCTTTTAAAAGTAATAGATGAAATAAAAATTCCGACCTCCGGATTCACTTTAATTAATAGTAATTAGAAAAAATACCGACCTCATGAGGTCGGTATTTTAATTACATACTATTTAATTTTACCGACATTCAGAAGTCAGTATTATAACCAACATCAAGAAGTCGGTTTTTATGCAAAATAACCAAATTCCGACCTCCTGAGGTCGGAATTTTTCCAGAAATAAAACCGACCTCTTGATGTCAGTATTATTTTCTCAATTCAATATAAAAAATATCGACCTCATGAGGTCGGTATTTTATATTAATTTATTTTTTACTATACTATTTAATTTTACCGACATACGGAAGACGGTATTATTTGTTTTTTATATTTAATTGAGATTTATTTGTTTAATACCGACATCAAGAGGTCGGTTTTTATTGTAATTCATTTTTTCCGGGAAAAATTCCGACCTCCAAAGGTCGGAATTTTTTTTTCCTGCTTTATTTTGCATAAAAACCTACTACTTGTAAATACTGACCTCCGGAGGTTGGAAATTACCGCCATGCATTTTGTTTCTTATTCGTATGTATCCCAGATACATGTGAATCGCACTAAATACACACTAGATACATGTATCTGTATGTATCTGAAGTGATTCATATGTATCTGGGATACCAGATACATGAAAGAGTAGCACGCGAGATCGGAGAAAGACTAGGCAGGAGAGCAAGAATTGCTAATATGATTCCAGATACAGGCGAATCCACTTGGATACAATATATCTAGAACAAATTACACCTAAAATTAACCTCATGTATCCGGATACGTGTATCTAGACTTATCTGGAGGCAACAAAATCTTATAAAATAAGTAATATTACAAATTAGAGTATATCTAAGTAAATAGCTCCTAAACTGGTGGGATTTATTTAAGTTCCCCTATATTATATTTGGCGAAATTAAATTCCTAATAACTTTCGCAAATTTGTTCTTTCTTGTCAATAGTTCTTTGGTACAAACATGATAAATTATGGTGAGTAATGGGTATATCACGGGTTCTCAAACTATTGCATGAGAATTTTAAATATTTTAAAGCTTTCAAGTTGTTCTCAAGTAAAAGAAGAAGGATTTTAAAAAACTTGGAGTGCTTGTTCTGTTGAAAAACTTAAAAATGTGAAGCTTCCTAAAGTTTGAAAAATGTCACTTGCTTACATAAATTCTTTGGACGTTTCCAAGTGGAGGAAGCGCTTTGTAATTATGAGGGGCAAATTTGTCCAATTCAGTATATAACATGGAGTAATTTTATCACACACAAAGTATGACACAAGAAAGATAACGTAATTTCATAAATGGGGTATGAGAAAGATAAGATATATGTATTCATATTTCTTTATTATTTATGATATTTGGTTAGGGCACAAAATTTATTCTTTTCCAAAAATAGTGAATTGTATAATAACAATAAGCCTCTTTTGAAAACAGAAGACCTTACTCTTTTTTTTGTGGGGTAAAAAGGTTGTTTTTTAATAGACCCTTGGATCAATAAAAGATTATCATAAGCATATATGCAAAAATAATACTGATCCTTTCAATTTGTTTGACCTACTTTCCTTTTTAGTTCGTTTGAAAACAAATGAATCTTTTCCTTATTAAATTTCCACACGGCATGTATATATATATACACACTCTTATAGTATCATTGACTAATAAGTATGTCACGACCCAGACCGTCATTATTGGCACCCACACTAACCCTCCGGTGGGAGAACCACTACAACAACCCAAACTAAACAACTTAACCAAATACTAAAGCATTTAAGGTTACAGAAGTAAGTTTTAAATGCTAAGGAAAGAACTAGGGAGTTCCCATAAACTCCAAACAAAAGTCTAACAACTAAAACAAATGCGGAAGTAGCACTTAGAACCTGAAAATCAATGTACCAAAACTCTAACAAGACCCATAAGTCTAAACAAAAAGGGTTATAACCCCAAACTAACGTACTAATAACTAACTAGAAAGTCTAAGTCCAAACTATGGACATAAGCAGAAAGAGAACTCATGGCAGCCCGGAAGAACTGGCTCACCCTTGAATTCGAAGCGATCACTGATCTTCTAAGCGAGATTTGTCAATAGCCGCTTGAAGATGCCTTGTACTCAACAAAGAAAGA
>NW_006239386.1:168391-175792 GCF_000226075.1 Solanum tuberosum | reverse complement strand
AGTGCAACATACATAAGCCATTACAACAAAACAATAACATGCATACACCAAACATATACAATATCAATATCATTGGCGAACAACGGAGCTTTTCACATATTTCAATATATACAATTATGTCAAGTCAATGGTCCTCTCATGGAACCCAAACCCAAACTGTTAGCATACGGGTACATGGTATCCGATCCAATGTTTATGTCAGAATGTGGAAACCTATCCCATATTTACGCCGAAACGTGGCAACCGATCCAAGTTAGTGTGTCGGAACGCAACACCTGATCCATTCAACAAGCCACAATCACAATCACAAAGTACATTCTCATAATCATACAATCAAGTCATGATTCATGGCATTCATCATTCATCTATCCTCGTTTACAATTAGTGTGATCAATAATGCAACATTCACATACATACATGTATTATAATGAAGCAAGAGCAAACATATATCACACAACATGAAATCACAACCATCACCTACCTCGAAACAAGCTTGAATCCCCTAAGAAACTTGATTCTTCCCTTTCCGGATTTGTTTCGCTTGTTCTTGGTCTACAAATAATCATAATGATACGAAAATTAATAAACAATAGCTAATTACCCGAATTACAAATAATCCCATTGTCACGCCCCGAGGCTACCCCTTGGACGCAGACACGGGACCTAGGATCACGAGTGACCCCAAGCTAACTCTACTGGCATATCATAAGCATACTAAAGATAAACTAATCAATAAATATTGTGCAGAAGCAAATCATGAAATAATCTGAAATGATGGGAATACCCATATACTAAATCTAGATATATGAAGACTGAGAGTTTGAATACAAATGAAAAGTCAAACTCTAAGACTAAAGCTGAAACTAACTATGTCTGAAATAAAGCCTCTACTGACTAGAAATGTTGGGACATGCCCCAGCTAGATATAGCAAAACTGAAACTAAAACTAAAAGCAAGAAAGATAATCATGTCACTAGTCCTCGAAGAATGAGGACTCACTACTAATGCTGCTGAACTGAAGATCAGGAACCGATCTATGCGTGATCTGACTGCTGAGGACCTAAACCTACATCACGAGAAGATGTAGCGTAGAGTATGCGTCAGTACTTGAAAGGTACTGAGCATGCATGATAGAATAAAGCTGAATAATAACATAATTGAACAAGCAAATAAGCAATGATATAATCTGAACATGACAATGATACTAGAAATACTAAACAAGGCTAAACTGAATGCAATGACCAAGTTTATAACATGCTGAGACTGAATACTGAACTATACTGATAACATGGTCAATGCAATAGTATCTGACTGAACTGTGAAGGAGCTACTAATAACCGACATAAAACCACATGAGCTAAATGTGGAGTCCGATGTATACGCCTCATCGAGAGGACCCAATATATCTGCCAGAGGTATAGAGGCATGCTGACGTGAGCACTAAAATGTAATGCCCAACAGATGGGACTTATCCTACGAGGCACGTAATTCTGGGACTTGAGGGTGATTGACCCTAGTCCACTCGGTATTAAGCTTCTCCCAATTGATTAAGTTGTTAACACTTTATGACTGAAATGATGTAGCACTGGATAGCTCAAAATACTGACATGCAAACTGAGAATGTAACATTAATATACTGATAATAATGCATTCGAAAACTAATGCATGTTTACATATATAACTTAATTAACTGGCCTAGCATGTGTAATTCATGAACTAAAAGAACTACATAGCTAGAATTTTGAGTTTATGCATGAATCTGGGCAAAACAATACTACAACATGATGATATGATTCGGAATCATTCTAACAGCTAAAATCCAACAATTCTAACATTTAAGAAACCCTAGGTTTGGATAACATTAAGGGAATCAAGATTCTAATTTAAATCTAGGGACCAAATGGATGAAAGGAACCCACTAGTGAAATTCCACATACCTGGTGATGAATTCCACAGAAAAATCTTTCGATTTCAGGGCTGAAATTGGTGAAACCTTGTTGCGTTCTTGAACTATGGTTTTTGACCTCTTTCTCCTCTTACGTTCAATTTTTTCTAAGTTTTGATGAATGATCTGACATAGGTAAGTTCTAGTTATGTTTCTAGGCTAAAAACTGAACAAAATCATGTAGTTTAGGGCTCCAATGCATAAGGAAAAGACCAAAAGACCCCTGACTTAAAAGTTGTCGGAGTCATCGACATACGGGACCGATGGACCGTCAATCGATTGACGCTCCGTGCTGGTCAACCGTTAATCATGACCGAGAGCTTAAATTAGGGGTTTGATCCACGGACACAGACCACGGTCCGTGGGTCGACACTTAGAATATTTTTCTAGGCTAAGTCTAGGGATGGTTGCAGATGTGAACCACGGACGACCAGCACAGGCCGTGGGTCACCTTACGGTCCGTGGGTGGCAACCGTAGGTTGCACCTGCAACTTCTGGAAATCTACATTGAGGTTTGTTTTCGGATACGAAGTGTTACACCTATCAACCCTAGATCAAACCCACGATCCCAATATCCAAAGGGCTTTTTCCACCATAATTCCCATATCAAAACCCTCCCACATTGATAACTACCCATTAGATTACGATCTACGGATAAAAAAATGGATCTGGGGAGTTAAAACCTTACCTTTAGCCTTAAGAATGGTTGAAACCTGTCAAGAATCGCTTGGGATTCGTCTCCTTACTCTCAAGAACGAAAACTGCAGAATAAAGACGTTTTGGGATTTATTTTTGACTTAAATCGCGACTGTCCCGCCACAGCGGTACCATCCCGCTATAGCAGCCCCGCCCTGGCGAGACAAATTCCTGTCGTAGCGGTTTGCACGGAACAGTGAGCTAATTTAATAATTCTAATACCCCCATTTCACAACACACCTTCAACCAACGACATTCAGAAACTACCTATTCACGCTAAGATCAGTTTCGAGAGTTCTACTCATCCGAATTCAATTTCGTAAAGTCGTACAGGTTCCTTAACGTCTTAGCTATCTACTCATGTGATCAAAATCATAATTAAATCACTCAATTGTTACCAGATTTCCCTAGACCTTACTAACTCCGATTTCGTCAGAATCTGGACTAGGTTGGAAAAATTCAAGTTACTACAAAAAAGTTTTCCGGCCCAAAAAATTTCCCCGTTGGTTTTTCTATAACGATGGGAGCCGGTCGTTACAGAGTAATTTATAACAAGAAACCTTAGTGATACCACAACATTATACATATATTCTTATAGTATCATTGATTAATGATTAATTTCTGAACAAGAAACATTAATGATACCACAACAATAATCATATACTCTTATAGTATCATTGACTAATGAGTAATTTCTGAACAAGAAACCTTAATGATACCAATACAAAATACATATACTGATTCAGTATCAGTTAAGCGAAATTATCAGTCTTAATGATATCAATATAACATATGATACTGATTTAGTATTAGTTAAGTGAAAATTATCAGCTTTAATGAATGGGGGTATGTGCTGTAATTTTTTTGAGAGAGAATAGATATTTCTTGAATTACTTTGAACATATAATTATTTAAGTTTTATAGCCCATTTATGTAGTTTTACTATTTCAATTGAAAATATTGTTTAAATTAAAAATTCACTCAGATAAATATAAAAATAGATAAATAGGAATCTGCAAAAAGAAATTAATAGTAAGAAACTTATGCTATTTACGAAGAGTCAAATTTCTTAATTTTTTAAGTAATAGACACAAACCTTCTGATTTTTTCTAAAGTTCCTTAATGAACGTAACTAGGACATTCACAAACTTAGTTTTTTTTTTCCTGGACCCTTATGTTGTAAATTAAAATTCAAAAAGGTGAATATATTTAGGAGGGAATATAATAACTAACCTAATTATTTATTTATTTTAACAAATATGGACAAACTCATATCTTTACAAATTGGATATTTATTGCTAAAATTATGTTTTGTTTTTTTTTGGGACAAAAATAGACCTATCCTTGTAATATGGAGTAATAGAATATTCACAAACTTTTTTTTTTCCCTGGATCCAAACGTTGTAAATTAAAATCCAAAAAGTTAGTCTATTTAGGAGGGGAATATAATACCTAACTTTATTTTTTTAAAAATAAATATGGACAAACTCATATTTTTACGAATTGGATCTTTATTGCTAAAGTTATGTTTTGCTTTTTTGGACGAAAATAGACCTCTTCTTATAATACGGAATAATAAAACATTCACAAACTTAGTTCGTTTTTTTTTTTCTTTTCTTGAACCCAAGGTTGTAAATTAAAATTCAAAGGTGAATACAATTAGGAGGGAGATGTAATACCCAACATATTTTATTTTCAATAAAATGAACAAACTCATATCTTTACAAATTAGATTTTTATTATTAAAGTTATATTTTGCGTTTTGGACGAAAATAATATGGGATAATAGAACATTCACAAATTTAGTTAAAAACTTTAAAAGCCAAATTTTCAAATTTTGGGTGTTTTGAATTTCTTTCCATGTATATTCACTTTAATGTCACTGTTCATGAAAATAGAGAAGAAAAAAAGGAAAATGGAAGGAACGAAAAGACAAATACAAAAGATGAAGAGAAATATCTTAAAATAAAATAGGCACAAAATATAGAAAAATAAAAGTAAGAAAAAGGGAATGAGCTGTCGGTTTTGTTTAACATAAAATGTAAACAATATTCAAAGCAATTGCTTTAGAACATGCGAGTTTTAAATAGTTTGAACTTAATTATCGATCGTTTTAATAAATTTGGGGACTAAAGTTAAACTTCATGAAGAGGTCTTATTTTTTTAGTTGACATATATAAATTGAATAATTATAACATGTTCAATGCAATTCTACAAATGAGATCTAGAGAGGTAAGATCTACACGGATATTATGAAGTAAGAATACAAATAATATAAAATTTTAATGAAAAATATATAATATCAAGTTAGAATAATAAAATCTGACACAAAAATTTGAAAAATTTATAAATAATAGGAAAAAAGACAAATATATCCCCGAATTATTGTAAATGGTATGATACCCTCCGTCATACTTTTGAGACATTGGTGCCCCTACCGTCCAAAAACTAGAACATATATAACCTTCACTCTAAGAATGTTCAACTAAGTATCCTTCTCTAGTTCTATCTAAATATTTGTCCTTATTCATTAATGACAGTCATATACAATAAAATAAATGGAAATGGGTTACAAATGCTATCATTGAAAAAAAATGTTACAAATTAACTAATAGTTTGATCTAAAAATATTTTAATCGTTCATAATTTAATCTAAAAATATCTCAATTGTTAATAATTTGGTAAAAAATGTTCCTATTATTTTTAAACACATTTTATTTCTAATAAAACCATTACTTTTAAAGAATTTTTAGTCTTGTTTCTTCTCTTTTAAAATCATTTTAATTAACTAATAAATAAGTAGGAAGCGATTTTTTCCCTTCTTAATCTCATTATCTAAAATAAAATAACTTACCTTTTTAACTGATAGTATAGGTCATATATAAAATTATAATAATTCATCATTAATTTTCATTTAGATAATGATAAAAAATCCTAATAACACAAAATATTTTTTGTTTTTAAATCTTTTTTCGAAGTGAAATAGGATAAACATTTACTAATAAAAAAATTATTATTAGGCAAAGAACGTGTTTTAAAAGAAAAATAATAATATATTTATTTGAAAAAAAAAGAATTTATCGCTCAATGTTCACTTTATATATATATATTCTAAGCTCAAAGAGTTTATGTAACATTCACTCATTCACTAACCCATTATTTGGAGTATTCAAATGGTAATTCTCGTGATTGATTATTCTGTCAGTTAGGCCTTGGAGATATGGCTAGATTGAGTTCAGTAACTTCGATTCAAATTATTTATTCATCTTTAAGAGTATAATAATTCAACTCTCTTTTGGAATTTTTATTTATTATTTAAGTATCCTCATTTATAATATTATTATAGTTCTATAATGATCATAACATCCCTAATTTATTTTTATTTTCTTACTTTTCTAATTTGTAAAGAAAATAAAAGGAAGAGATTTGGGAATTGGGGGAATAAATTGTTGAACAACTTTCACATATAGCAAACATAAAAATCATATTTGTATGATATAGCTATACTTTGCATAATTGCTTGTGATTTGTATAATTCGCTAGATACATTCAATTTTATACAAATTGTCCAGTTTTGTATAAATTCATTTATACATTTTAATTTGTATAATAAGATCTGTATTTGTATAATTATAAGTGTATAGGACGAAAATATATGTATTTGTATTTGTATATGCACTTTTCTCTCGCTTTATACAAACACAAACGCATTTTATACATTTTATACCAAAATGTATAAAATGGCTAATTGTAACCGAAAATGGCTAATTGTATACCGAATCAGATGGCAAAAAAGGAGATGTTTGTTGCGAATTACAAATAAAACAAACTATGGCTATATCATTTAATTTGAATTAATAATTTGTTATTTCATACACTTTTTCCTAAATTATTTAGTCGGGAGAGTGTCAATAATACCCCTAATATTTTATATTTATCCTTCATTAATCTATATTACTATATAAGAAGAGGGAATAAGTATTCACCACACCTCAACATGTGTTCCAATAAGAATCACTACTAATATCCAATATATTTATAAGTGGGCCCCACCACCTTCCACTTAAATACTACAAATTATATATTAGTAATTACTATACTATAAATGACTTAAATACTCCATATTATATATTACAATAATTAACAATTATTTGACACTTTAAATTCTATCAATGCCATATAAATTAAGATAAAAAAGGTAACATATACGATTTATATTTATATTTATAATAATGATAAATATATATAACTTAAATACTCCATATTATATATTATTACAATAATTAACAATTAGACTCTCAAACATAAAAAGTAACATATGCTATTAAAAACTTTAATAAAAAGTACTATAATTTACAATAAATAATAACTTAAAATATATACAAGACAACAAAAAAAAAACTAATTTTTGTACTGCTTGTGTCACATAAATTAGGATTGGGATGATTTTAAAATTTTAATTTTGGTTATACATTATAAAATAGCCGAAAAATTGAATGATATAATTCTTTTAAAAA
This sequence comes from Solanum tuberosum, assembly GCF_000226075.1. Lineage (NCBI taxonomy): Eukaryota > Viridiplantae > Streptophyta > Magnoliopsida > Solanales > Solanaceae > Solanum > Solanum tuberosum. The sequence goes on along the minus strand of NW_006239386.1, from coordinate 168,634 downwards.
TAACTGAATGAATCGTCTTATCGATAACCCTAATGTTACTTCTAAACTACAAACAAAACGAATTCATCATAGAAAAATACCAAAGCATCCTTGAATACATCAATAATGGGTTCCACTTTTTATTTAAAAAAATATGCATATTGGGAGGATATTTTTGTCCAAAGTGGAAGTAGAATAAGTATAAACCATTAAAGTCTTTTAAAATTTTAAATTATTAATTCTTATTGTATGATTTGTAATACG
>NW_006239386.1:81562-168129 GCF_000226075.1 Solanum tuberosum | reverse complement strand
ACACTTTAAATTCTATCAATGCCATATAAATTAGGATAAAAAACCTAACATATAATATTTAAATATATTTAAAAATAATATAAGTAATACTATCCATTACAATAATTAACACCTTCAATATTTAAAAGTTATATAAAAAAATTAATTTACTCTCTAAATTCTATTGGTACCACATAAAATGGATTATATGATAAACGTATATTGTTTGAAATTGACGAAAAAGAAACTAAAAATAATATAAGTAATACTATACATTACAATAGGTAACACCTTAAATATTTAAAAGTTATATAAAAAATTTAATTGACTCTCTAAATTCTATTGGTACCACATAAAATGCATTATATGATAAACATTTATTGTTTGAAATTGACGAAAAAGAAACTATAAATTACAATAATTAACAAAATAAATCTCTCAGCTCCAACAAATCTATCAATTAATGCCACATAAATTGGGACATGGCAAATAACATATATTATTAAAAAAGTAGGTTCAAAATGTAGTATAAAATACAATAATTAACAACTTAATATATTAAAGAGACATATAAAAAAGGGTTAATATTTGAAATTCTGCATGTGCCACATAAATTAGAACAAAGAGAGTAATAAATATTATTTTCAAAATTATGTTTAAAAAAAGTACTACAAATCACAATAGCTAACAATTTAAAATATTTTAAAAATCATATAAAATTTTCAATAACTTCTCAAATTCCATAATATGACATAAATTATATATATATATTGGGCCCCGTGCTGGCACGGGGTCTTATATCTAGTATATATATACACTGGAAGTTATTTTTTTGTTGTCTTAAATATACCCTTGAATAAATAAAGAGGTCCAAATATGTCATCACACTAGCCTCGAAAGCCGTGTAGAGATGCATTTGAACATGAAATTTATTTGAAGATTGAAAAATAAATTCTAATAATTCACTCATTTGGCAAATGAATGGAAAATACCAGAAATATTTTTTATTTAAGAGAGACAAACTTCCCCTAATAAATAAGAAAAAGCTAAGAGATAAATTAAAACACTATAAAACATAACAACATGTCGATGACTTGAACTCTGTTTAAATAATTCTTTTTCCTAAATTAATTTTCCAAATTATCGTTTTCTTCTTGGGATTGTGCCTAAATATTTTTACCAAAACTATTTTTTTTTTCAATTGATCAACGAAGTAATTATTTGAAAAATTAGTAAGATGAGGCCTAACCTACCTTACTTATATTTATTCCTATTAATAATTTTTAATTTTAATAAGAGATTGCTATACATTTTATTTAGGGAAAAAACTCAAATATGTTATCAAACTATTAGAAAAGGTTCATTTATATGGTTCGTTAAAAATTTGACTCATTTATGTCATTGCCGTTATAGAAAAGGTCCATTTGTATCACTTTTTATTTATTAATGGAACCCATTTCCAAATTTCCAAAAACCATTAATGTGACGTGACCTCTTAAGAGGTCACATGTCACCAATTTAAAACCATGTCATTTAATTAAGGCTTAAATCCGTAAATTTTATTTAGACACCTTAATTTAGCTTTGTACCTAATGAACACTTTATATATTTAAAAGTGATTCCAATTAGACACAAAATGCTAACATGGCAAAAAGTGTGTACAACACCCTCCTTAAGCGCGTGGAACAATAAAAAATGATATTTTTTTTTTCTTTTCAACTTATACACCTAAATTAAATTAAAAAATAATAATAATAATAATTTTTTAAAAAAAAAAAAAAACAACGTCTTCTCCCCATCTTCCTCCCTCCAATTGTTCTTCCATTTTTTTCCCTTTTTTTATTTTTATATGTAGATCTAATTAAGGTCTTAAATATTCCGACAAAGCTCCATTGTTTCCGATGAAAATAATATTCCAGCAAAGTTATTGATTATTTTTTCCAGACAAAAGTTCATTATTTTTTCATGTAATTGTGATAATGATGACTAGTGAAAGAAGATGAAGACCATGAATGAAAGGTTTAATGCCATTAGAATGAAAGGTGATTGAGGGGTTAGCTTAGATGGATAACAATGGTGTATTATTGACGCCGGTGAAAGAGAAAAGATTCGATTGAGAAGAAGAAATGGGTGGAGGCTATGGTTTAGTGGCAGTTGAGGTGCAGCATCTCAATGCTTAGGAATTAAGATCCGACGACATTGGAAATGGAAATAAGTAGCGGTTGAGGTAGAGCGGCACTGTGAAATTGGGAATAAGTTCCAATGGAGAAGAAGAAGGGTGGGGTGGGGGTGAGTTAATTTAATATATATTTTTGTTTTCCTGAAGTTCCTTTTGAATTATTTAAATAGAGTTTTAAAAAAATTTAATTCAATCGACATGTGTCTTCGTTTCATTGGTCCATTTGGTATGCATATGCGTTTGAGATGCACGCATGTTTATCTTTTTTATTATTATTATTTTGCATTATTCTTATACACTCTACCAAACGATCCCTAAGTGTTCAATGGGTACAAGACTTTATTCAGATGTCTAAGCGAAAAATGTGGATAACTTTAAGAGGTCGCATATGACTTAAGCATTTAATTAAAAATAAAAACAAGAACCCATAAAACCAAACCTCAAATACAACAACGGTGATGCAATCACCTTAAACAGCACAAGGAGGCACACAGCTAAAATTTACCCTACTCCTCGTGTAAACAGTATGTAAAATTAATCAACTAACTTTGAACATGACTTTACCAAATTCTAAGACTTGAATTCCTTATTTTTATTTATTTTGTAGACTACCTTTTAGACCGTACGTCTCGTATTTTGCAAATCATTAAATAATAGTTCAGATAAAAAATTCATAATTATTATATTTATACATGCTACGTCAACCTTATATTATTCGCGCTTTTACACTGTCATTTAATATAACTATTCTCTATTTCAAAAAACTCGAACCCAAAATCCCAGATTAAACAACTCTACAAATAATTACTCTCGGATTACATCATCATAACGTCAACCAGGATTAATTCTAGAATTGTATTTCATGACTCATGAATATCAATAAAAAAAACACAAATAACCAAGGTCTCATGTCTTCATTTTCTATCACGGTCAAAAAAAGCCATACGGGGGACTACTTGTATTTTGTCTATAATTAACGAACGCATATAAATTAGGCCACGTAAACTCCGGACACAACGCAAATATAAGTTATTTTTCTAAAAATCTTAGTTTTATCGAGCTAGGTAGGCATTTGTGATTAATATGACAGGATATGAATCGCGAAAATGGATGATTTTGGTAGCGACTATCTGGATTCAAGCGTTCACCGGAACGAATTTCGACTTCTCAGCTTACTCGTCGGAGTTGAAGGCTGTTTTGGGAATTTCACAGGTTCAGTTGAACTACCTGGCGACTGCGTCCGATCTCGGAAAAGCGTTGGGATGGTCATCGGGGTTAGCGCTGATGTATATGCCGTTGTGGTCCGTCATGTTTGTAGCTGCTTTTATGGGGTTGTTTGGTTATGGAATTCAATGGTTTATCATTCTTGACTTCGTTTCATTGCCTTATTTTGTGGTTAGTATTATTCTTTCCATCTTTTTTGCTACGGGTTTCATTTATATTTATATTCTTTAATTTGGTTTTAGTTAGTGTATTTATATCTTTTTAACTTTGGGTGTATGAGCATTCGGTACATGTATCAGTCCGTGGAAGAGTGAAAGGGTCAGAACTTCTTGGGCACTCTTGTTAGGCATCAACTCTCCTAATTTCGCCCATATATCAGATTGAAGTTCCACTATACGTTTACTGGAAGGGTTAAGACTTGGAAAGTCCTCAAAAATACCATTAGAAGAATCGTTAATAGTTGTTGGTTTCAATTTATATTTATATTCTTTAATTTGGTTTCAGTTAGTAATTATATCTTTTTAACTTTGGGTGTGTTTATAAGTAGACAATTAGACTTGTATAAAATTGAATAAATAAACACATACATCCTATGTGGGGTATCCTACATGCAATTTGAGTCCTACGTGTATTATATCATTGTCACATAGTACTCATGTTTCTACTTGTTCAATTTTATACGAATTTAAATGTCTATTTATGTACATCCAAAGTTGGAGCTATGTTAAATATACCTATATTAAACATAGTATTAGTGTGCACTGTGCACTAGTGTCAAATTAAGAATATTTTTTTCTTTTTCATTTTGTAGTAGTAGTGAGTTATTGCTTTTTATAATGATATTTTTAGGCTTTAATTAGCTGTCTAATTAATCACGTTTTATTTCTAATTCATAATATAATTATCTATACTAATGTTAGTAGTAATTGTTTTCAAATGAATTCGTTGTGTTGGGCTTATTATTTTATTTAAATAAATAGTTAACGTGTCAACTTCAGCAATTAGATATTTATTTTAATCCGTAAAAGGTCAAAATATAAATCATTGAATAGCCAAACCCTTTTTTCTAAATAAATAAATAAATACCAGAAGTATACAGAACATGCTAGTATATCTTTATGGTTGCCTCTTTTTTCTTTTATCCTTTTTTATTACTAGTATTAAAGCATGAATTATTCTATCCCTTTACTTATCATGACAAAACAAAGGTTATATACTAGTAAGCTTATTTTTAGTCTTTTGAATTCACTTTAAGCTGTCTATCAAAAAGTAAAAATTATGTGTTATAAATCATAAATTACAGATATTTAAGACCACATAAATATTAGTGGCCGTGGTGTAGTGTCTCTGAATAAGTCTGGTATATAATACACCAGACACTTCATTCACAGTGGTCCAAACTAATGTTCTACTTTTTTTAAAAATCCCAACGTTTTGGTAGTAACAGGAGAAAAGAGACACATGTCCTTTTATTATATGGGTTATATCTTGTGTGTACGAGGTCCTCTCGACAAAACTTATACTCCTTTCATTCAATTTTATATGGGTTAGTTTGATTCAATATAAAATTTAAATAATTTTAAAAAAAAGAATTTATGGTCTAAAATAAGTGATAGATATTTATATAGTAAAAAATTATTTGATTAAGAGTAAAATCATGAGTATTTTAAAGTTAAAATTGTTATTGAATATAGAAATGTATCATTTATTTTAGACCGACTAAAAAGAAAAATAACTCATATAAAGTGGGATATAAAGAGTATTGTAATTAATTTTTTTTATGTACGTATATTAAATGTTGAATTCCAACTTCTTCATATGGTTACTAATCTATATTTTGAACTTTTTAATGAAAATTCTGGCTGCATGTCCATTTGCTTTGGTCCATGAACTCCAGAATTTTCCATATGTTACATCAGTTATATGTCCATTTCAAACCGTTAGCATTTAAAAATCCTAATAAACAAAATCATTTTTCCTCAAGGAAAAATTAAATAAATCATTTAAATTAATGAAAAAAAAGAAGTATATTAATTCATGGTTTTATCCTGTATTATTTCTTTACTGCTTGTAAATCACTCACCTCCCTGGACTAATTAACGCGATTTTTGTGAGTTCAAACAAACCTAATGTTTTTAACTCGAATTATATATTACATATGTCAACAATGTTTATAACGTTAAATAACACACTATGAATGTACGAACTCGAATTCACGACTATTGACAAATCATTGCAGGTATTTTTCCTATGCTTGTTAGCTGGAAGCAGCATCACATGGTTCAACACAGTTTGTTTTGTTCTCTGCATAAAAAATTTCCCTTCTAACAGACCATTAGCACTTGCACTTACTGTAAGTTTTAATGGAGTTAGTGCAGCCTTATACAACCTTGCTGCAATTTCATTAAACCCTTCTTCAACTCACATTTACCTTCTTCTTAATGCTTTCATTCCTCTATTCACTTCAATTGTATCACTTATCCCAATTCTTCGACAACCCCCTGTGGATCCCCTGCCTTCTGATTCCATCAAACACGAACAGCTCATTTTCGTCCTGCTAAATTTCCTTGCTATTATTACTGGCTTCTATCTTCTCTTTGTACATTCAAATGATTTATAATTAACGCGATTTTTGTGAGTTCAAACAAACCTAATGTTTTTAACTCGAATTATATATTACATATGTCAACAATGTTTATAACGTTAAATAACACACTATGAATGTACGAACTCGAATTCACGACTATTGACAAATCATTGCAGGTATTTTTCCTATGCTTGTTAGCTGGAAGCAGCATCACATGGTTCAACACAGTTTGTTTTGTTCTCTGCATAAAAAATTTCCCTTCTAATAGACCATTAGCACTTGCACTTACTGTAAGTTTTAATGGAGTTAGTGCAGCCTTATACAACCTTGCTGCAATTTCATTAAACCCTTCTTCAACTCACATTTACCTTCTTCTTAATGCTTTCATTCCTCTATTCACTTCAATTGTATCACTTATCCCAATTCTTCGACAACCCCCTGTGGATCCCCTGCCTTCTGATTCCATCAAACACGAACAGCTCATTTTCGTCCTGCTAAATTTCCTTGCTATTATTACTGGCTTCTATCTTCTCTTTGTACATTCAAATGATTTATCAACTGCTCGTGTCATTTTTGGTGGTGCCATTTTATTACTAGTCCTTCCATTAGGCATTCCTGGGATTATTTATGCACGCGATTGGTTTCAACGTAAGGTGTTCTCTAGTTTTACTCTTCAAGGTTCCGGCTTCCTTCTAGTGGATGATGATGATCTTGAATTTCATAGAGAGTTTCTTAGTCGCGAGAATAGCCAGATTAGTGTAACGTCTTATGGTGTAAATGGTGATGGACCGACTCTTACATTAAGCCTAACGAGGTTTATTGGGAGTAGTGGAGATGGTGATGAAGGATCATGTTATGGGAAAATGATTGGGGAGGATCAGTTGTTTATGCTTGGAGAAGAACATAAGGCGGAAATGTTGGTTAAAAGAGTGGATTTTTGGTTATATTATTTTGCTTACTTTTGTGGAGGAACAATTGGGCTTGTGTATAGTAACAATCTTGGACAAATTGCACAATCACTTGGACATACTTCAATGACTTCTACTCTTATTACCTTGTACTCGTCCTTCTCCTTCTTTGGTCGTTTGCTCTCTGCAGCTCCAGATTTCATCAGATTGTAAGTTAAAACCTCACTTTTCCTCTGTTTTCATATTTTGTATCAAAGGGTAGGGAAGGTGGGAATGCAGTGGTGTAGTCACATAGATAGAGTGAAAGGTTTGCCCGTTAAACTTAAGTGTCAGGTGTCCGCGAGACACAATGAGGACGAATTAATGTGTCTAGATGTGTATTTTCAAAGTTTTACCAATATTATACTGTATATATAGGCCAGAAATTACTTTAAAATATTAAAACTTGAACACCCTAGGCGATATTCCTGACTTCCCCCATTGAGGAAATGGATCATGACACTCTGTATACTGACTTTAGTTGTTGCATTAGGCGCAAAGGTGGATTTAGGACATGGTCTATATATACATTTGTGAAAAAATAAATTAAAAAAATGTATACATGTAATAAAATCACCCACATTCTGAACCAACTGACTCTAGATCATGAATTTGTTATAATTAGAGTTGCAATTGAAAATGAAGGAATTTCTTTGGCAGGAAGTTTTATTTTGCAAGAACAGGATGGCTAGCAATAGCATTAGTTCCAACACCAATAGCATTCTTCTTAGTAGCAGCAAGTGGAAATGAGGCAGCACTTCAAGCAGGAACAGCTCTAATTGGCTTGAGTTCAGGATTCATCTTTGCTGCAGCAGTGTCAATAACATCAGAACTCTTTGGACCAAATAGTGTTGGAGTAAACCACAACATTCTCATCACAAATATCCCAATTGGATCACTTGTCTATGGTTTCCTTGCTGCTCTTATTTATGACAATAATGCTGCTGCTGCTGGTTTTGCTACTTTTTCAATACAGATGGTTAATGATTCAGTAGTTTGTATGGGGAGAAAATGCTACTTTTCAACTTTTATTTGGTGGGGTTGTCTTGCCATATTAGGACTTGTTTCAAGTGTATTGTTGTTCTTAAGAACTCGACCTGCTTATGAGCGATTCGAGCAAAATCGTAGGATAAGCTAAGTTTGTTGGAATGATCATCTTGAAGTTTGTTATCTGCTAAATTTTGTATTCAATGAAATATGAATAGTAACACTATTCTAGAATAATAATAATAGTAAATCAAGATGTAGGAATGATAAATCGAGCTCAGTGAATTTACGGCATGTCCTTAAGAAAGTTATTTTCCTCAAATATATGAGGTTATGAAATGTATCCTCCCATGATAAAACGATTTACTTCAGCAGAATAGTGGGGTACCTCAAATTTAGCTGAATTTTGTACTCACTCAATGACGGCAAATGACACTTAAGTTTTTAAGAAGATCAAAAAGAGTAGAAAACTTGGAAAATTCGTAGTTGAAAAATAGAGAGGAAACCCCTATATTTCTAGCCAACTAAGTATAGTATGAAGAAATGCTTAGTACGACTTATTAGAATAGTCCCAACCCTTCGAAAATTCACAATCCATCAAAAAAATCACAACTCATTCAAATTGGAAAGGTGTTCTTAGAGCACTAGCTCCTAAGTTGGTCATTGTCCTAAATTGGATAGTGGCAAAGTTAGTATACTTATTTGGAAAAAACTACATTGAATAGCCGCCCATCAAAATGATAGCCGATAATTTATATATATATATATATATATTATATTGTATAATATACATATAACATACATTTTTAATTCAAATAGTGTATATCTTTTGTATATTTGACTTGGTAGTGCAATAATTTTGACCGACCAACTACTTTTTACTAGACTTAATAATCAAAAGATTTACCACTAATAACCTCACAAGTATCATGATTGTGTAGATTTCAATAACATCAGTACATACAACTTGAACACTTTTCATATATACCTATCAAGAATCTAATCTCCCCAAAGTACTAACAAATAACATCAAATATTTCCACACAAAATAATACTACTAATATATTAATGGTAGGTACAAAATGTTTCATTCTTAATGCAAAGGAACAATCTTTCATAAGCCAAAGCCATTTTCTTTGCAGTGAACATAGAAGATGCATATTCCCTACAAGCCTTTCCTCTTCTTGCTAATTTCCCTCTTCCTTCTTCAACTACTCTTTCAAGTGCTTCAACCAATGACTCCACATTTGGTGTAAACATAAATCCATATTCATCATTCACAACAATTGTTCCTTTTATACTTGGAAACCTTGAAGCCATAATTGGTTTCCCACTCATCATTGCTTCCATTAATGTAAGATCAAGTCCTTGTGGTCTAAGTGTTGGATTTACAAATATGTCTATTGAGTTATAAAATGCTTTTAATTCAGATGGATTCATTGAACCTAATACTATAACTTGAGGTCCTAAATCTTTGTACCTTTGTAACCAAGGTCCAGAGCCAGCTACTATTAAATAAACATTAGGGTATTTTTCTTTGAGTTGTGAAAATGCTTCATGAAGTAAAGGGTGTCCTTTATCTTTTACTAATCTTCCAGCTACACCAAGTACTATGGTTGCATTTTGTGGTAAACCTATTTTGGACCCAAAATCATGACCTAATCTTGAATCTTCACTAAAATCTTTTTCATCTACACCATTGACAATTACATGGACTCTTTTTCTTGGAATTTGATACACATCTCTAAGCATTTCTCCACAACTATCACTTATAGCTACATGATGTGCATAGTTATGAAAAAATCTAATTTCATTTAGCACCTTAGGTATCATGCCTTGTAGGCCTTGGTTGAAACTCGAGGACATAGGCTCGTTAGGGTTTCTAGCTAAATCTTGGAATATGCTTGATTGTATACTCTCTAGAGCTATTCCATGCCATGATACCACGAGATTCGGAAGGCTAAGAGCTACATGATGAGGCAATGCCACACTTTCTGAATGAATTACCACTACTAAAAAAACAGTGAATACCGACCGACCTCCAGAGGTTGATATTCCCTGAAATACCGACCTAAAACCAACATCCCAGCTTAGGTCGGAAAAAGCTTGGTCGCTATTCAATACCGACCTCTGGAGGTTGGTTTTTATTTTATGTCGGAATATTCATGCTAAGAGCTACATGATGAGGCAATGCCACACTTTCTGAGTGAATTACATCGAAAGGCTCTCTCTCATTTTCCTCTTGATATTGTTCCCATGCCTTATTGTAACGCCATCTCCCTACCTCGCCTTCATGCCAATGAATAATTGGTGAACTTTGTGAAGAATCATCGATCATATGTGATGTAGTAGGAGTAACATGTTCCATAGGAGGTGAAGTAAAGACATGTACTTGATGACCACGACTTGCCATAGCCATATGCAACGTATAGGCATGACGTTCCATGCCACCGGGGGTAGCACTCATAGGCCATTTCCTTGAAAAGACCGCGATTTTTAGAGTTTTCAATGGGGGTTTTTTATCGTTGAACTTCAAACGATTCCATGAAAACTCAGCATCGCGTAGATCACCGGACCATGACTTGATTTTGGAAGAAGTGGTGGTGCAAATGGAGTTAGTAGGGGTATGGAGGAGTAGAAGAATTGGAATGGTGAAAAGAACAATGAAAAAGAGGGTGGTACAAAGGCTAGAATTAAGAGAAAAAAGAGGCTTTTTAGGCTTGTTGAATGCCATTATGTCTGAGGTTTGAAAAAAAATAAAAGGGGTGTATAGAAATATAGATATAACTTTAATTTGTATATTAAAGGGACTTTTTCAAAGTTGATATGCCAAGGAAAGTGGGAAAGTTTGGCACATATGCACGCACTTAAGCAAGTGCACATTGGATTGTTGAGTTGGCCTTTTGCTTGCTTTTTAGTGCGTTCCTCACGCATAATGCAAGAAAATTAAAAAGTTGGGACAAAATATATATTTAGTGAAGTTTCATGTGAAAGGGCCTTAAATTATTCCAACTTATGAATGAATTTTAGGTGGCCGTCACCCTAATAATCAAAAAGACTTTTCATGTGATGCCCCATGAGAAAAAAAAATGAATCGCATGTGTGATGAGATTAAATAAATAAAAATATGTTTAGATAAGATAATTATACATTTTAATGTTAATTTAATCGTGCCAAAAATGCCAAAAGGTAAGGAACAAATTGAACTTTGATTCTACAAAGACTCAAACCTAGGATCCTCCGCTTGCTCGGATATCATGTTAATCTTGTGATCATCTTATCTAAAAGTTAAGTTATTAAAGAGAATAAAGTTTTCTTTATTTAATCTCAATGGTTAAATAAGTGTTTATTTACGTAATTAAACATTTGTGAAATGACCAAGAGTAACGATGTTGTTGCTTTCTTGGCACATGTGAGCTGAGAGGTTCTTTTTAGTAAACATTTTTACTTAAGTTAATTAATCTACACTTAACTTGCATATCGTACTCCCTCCATTTAATTTATATTTCTATTACTACTTATAGAAGGGGATTATAAAGTTCGTTTAAATGTAGGCACACAGTTCAATAAAAGAAATTATTATTTTTTAATAATGATAAGAAAAATATGTAGCATGAATTATTTTTTTAAAAAATAATAATAAATCATTTTTGGCATAGAACTAATAATGGGAAATCATTCCACAAATGTAATTCATATATATAGTTCCTAACTAATTTGACTTACTAAAGGCACAAATGCATTAAAATTTAAAGGATATTGCTTTATAAAATGCTTTACTTTGTGGAAATATAACATAAAGAGAGAGTGATGTATAAGTTTTTTTTTTTTTTTTATAAAAGTCAACCATTCAACTTAAGCAAACTTGCAAATTAGACGCATTTGGACATTGAATTTTGACGTTTTTAATTTAGAGTCCATCTTGTAGAAAGTATTTTGTGATGTACGTATTTTATTGAAATATAATTACATGTATAGTTTTTAAGACTCAATTATTATTATTTTTGGTTGACTTTCTTCTTTTAAGTTTAATTGATGGCTTTTATTTCTTGGCCTTTAATTAAGCAGTATGCACTAGAGTACCTTTGCTACTTTTATAAGCACCATTTTCATGCTTAAATTTTCAGTAATATATTAATTACGTGGTCGAAAAAACAGCTTTATCTTTTATTGGACGAAATGTATATTGAGTAGAAGCACAAATAAGAGAGATAATATATATTAAAGGGATTAAGGGTGTTATATAAGTGGATGAAATTATATTTGAGCAGATTAAAATGAATTAAATTAATAAATTAATTTTGTTATAGCTAGCATGATTTTAGCTTGAATCAAATGGACATCATAATTCTAACTTAAAAATTATTCTTTTATACCAAAACAAACTAGTAATTTTTTTTTTATTGAAATCATTATTATGCTAAAATAAACCAAATACACACATTATTTTTCTAATGCTTTAAAATGTTTTTGTATTGGTCAATTTAAGCTATTATATAAGCAGCCTAAAATTAACGCAAGCTTTCAAATAGTCTAATTTAGACTTGGTCCTAATATTTTTTGATGATATGATTATATTTAATATAAATTGAAAATTTTAACTTTTTACGCAAAGTAAAAAAAGAAAGAAGAGGAAATGATGGAGCTCTATTTATGTTGACACATGTCTTTGTTGAACCTTTAATCTTGGTTTGGTCCACAAGAGCTTTAAAAGCAAAATCGTCTACATAGGCATGAAAAAACTTTTTTATTTTTGGGATTTCTTTATCCAGTGTTGGTACTTATATTGAAGCCCAACTATTATGAATTTGCGCTGTGTAGGGCTCTATTCGAGAGAAAACGCTCCCTAGCAAATATTTTTCCATATTAGACTCGAAAAACTTTTGTTAGGAAGATCTAGACAAGAAATTTGTAGTATATTTCACAATTGAATAATCTTCTAGGCCACTTTCTATGTTTCTTTGAAGAGAAATTTACTATTTTAATTTAGTCTCCATATGTTGATGAATACGTAATATGTATTTTTACTGTTGAATCAGGATAAATTATTATGCTATAATGTAAACGTCGTAACATAATAATAATTCATGTCAAAAATAGAAATGAGTGCATCAAAATGCCTCCAAAACTATCACATTGCTAAAAGAAAGTTATAATGCTATATAAGACCTTATGGTGGTAACTTTCATTTATTTACAAACAGTTAGATCTCACCTCAACTCCATACTTTAAATACAATATTCATATATATAGGTATAGACATTATATAATTATTTCAAGCACAATCTTTCATCATACATACATACATTTACTTGCTCTTAATATTAACACCCATTCTTGAATTCTTAATCACCACAATTTTGCTATCCTTGTTTCCTTTTGGTGCATAAACAACATACTTATTGCTTGATTTTGGTGAAGGTGGCCATTGTCCACAAGCCACAGCCATGTCCCTTAGTGGTTGAATGGCTTCTAATGTTTCAATAATGGCTGGCATTTTGGGCCTATCTTTTGGGTTCAAACTTGTGCATAGTGAAGCTAAATGGGCCATTTCTTTTGCACCTTTTACTGAATATTGTCCACCAAATCTTGGGTCCATTATGCAACGCAATCTTCTACTACTTGACAAGTAAGGCCTGGTCCAATCCACTAAGTTTTGCTCATTTTTGGGCCTTGTTTTGTCCATTGCTCTTCTTCCTGTTAGTAGTTCTAGTAAAACTACTCCAAAGCTATATATGTCACTTCTTGTAGTAAGATGTCCTACATCATAAGTGGAACATGAACAAATTGTTCTAGCTTCGTATTTACACCAAACAAATAAATGCAATATATAAACTATGTTAATTACTTAATTATGGTTGAGAGAAGGACCAATGCAATCTGACATTAATTTGTAGCAACTCTTAGACGTGGACAATTTTTTTTGGTTTGGTGTAAAGTGTAAACTTCAGCGATGACTAGTATTCTTCTCTAATGTTGAAGACCAATAACATAGAAAATAAATTTTGACCTATGTCGAAGTTGGTTTCGACTAGAATATATAATTTGTATGACTTTCCCTTATAATGGAGATTTTCCTTTGGATCGTTACAACGCTCGTTAAATAGAAGTGAATAGGTAAGAAGTAGAAAGCCCCATATCAATCCATCTCCATAGGAGACAATATGAGCTTCATTTTTAACTTTCCCCCCTCATATTTAGTGTATTGCATTTTCCCACCTTTTGCAGCTAAAGTACTGTCTAGTGAGACACAAGTTCTTTAAAAACTGAAGTCATATAGGGCATAAGTCATAACTTAGGGATATTTTAATTTGAAAACTTGTGTCACATGCGATTGTTTTTTCGTTATGAGGGGTATAAGTTAAAGACCAACGTCGTTATGAGGGGTATAAGCTAAAGACCAACGCAAAATAAGCGCATAAGTGTCAAAGACTATTTCTATTATACCTGTGCTAACATATTCAGGGGCTGCATATCCATAAGTGCCCATTACTCTAGTAGTAACATGAGTGTTTGATCCTTCTGGGCCCATATGTGCAAGCCCAAAATCTGACAATTTTGCAGTAAAGTCCTGAAAATAAAAACATATATCTATTATACACATATATTATACATTAATTATATTGACTAAAAATTTGAAATAGAAAAAAATTTATAAAAATAAATAATATTTAAGAATACATACAGAATCAAGCAATATGTTGGAGGTTTTGAAATCACGATAAATAACAGGTTTTTCAGCACCATGCAAGAAAGCAAGGCCTTTGGCTGCTCCTATTGCTATCTTCAATCTTGTACCCCATGGCAATGACATCGCTAACCCTGAAATTTTTATGCAAGTTATTTTATTTCGATTTTTTTTGTAATTCGTTGAAATTTGACCTTTCGTTCATTTGTATCTTTCGAGAAAATTACACATACTTCAATTATTTTAATCTGATAAAAGCGGACTTACTTTTAAAGAGATGATTCTCAAGGCTGCCTTTGGGCATGAATTCATAAACAAGAAGGCGCTCTTCATCCTCGCAACAATAACCAATCAATCTTACCAAATTTTTGTGCCTTAGCTGCCCTAGAAATATTACTTCCGCCTATATATCAACCAAAAATAACTTGTTAAATAATTCAAAATATACATATTACTCACTCCGTCCATGTTTCACTTAATTAAGATCATCTCACTCATCAAGAATGAATAATACTGGACAAATAAAGGCAAACATAAAAAAAACACGAAATAAACAAAAGATTTCTTTCTATATTGGGCTTTGATATTTTAGCTTTAACTTGTTGATGATTAACGAGATTTCTATATTGTTATTCAGCCATATTAAGTTTTGGGACCCAACAATTATGAAAATCTTCATGAAGAAAAAATATTTAAACACAAAAAGGGAAAAAAACAAAAAAACACCAAAAAAATTAAAATAACGTGGGGCCACAATAGAACTGCCAAGTCCTATTTTATTATTTTATTTTTTCAAGTCCAAGCTTATGCTCTGTAAGTCAAGGATTTAATTTATTTATTTATTTTTGAAGGAGCTATTGTCTCTTCATATAGCTCATAAAACAATTGATATCCTGTCTCTTCATAGCTCAAAAAATACAATTGACATCAATAAAACAGAGTTTTCCTTATATAGAAAAACAAAATTTAAAAATATAATTTGTAAAGGAATTTCATCAACTATAATCATATGACATCTCATACCCATGGGATTAACCAATTCAGATTCACGTTCAGTAAGATTTATGAAAGAGTATACACTTCCTACCAATAATTCTTCCACTTTTAGAGCTCTTGAACCCGCCCGACCTGAAACTTTTGGTATAGGGAGTGAATCTTATTTTTCACACCATATCCCTCGATGCTAACAACTAGAGATGTCAAAATAAGCGGGTCAAAATAGGTTAATATGATAATTTCACCCAAAAATTAGTTAGACCGAAATGGACTAGGCAAAAAGCGGGTCATATCTTAAATAATCTGCTCATTCTTTTTACTAAAATTTAGTTTCTTTCTTTGTTCTTTTATAATGTTTTAATTACCTAGCAAATTATTATTTTTTAATTAAAATAATATATAATATATCCGGCAAAAAAAATCTTTTTAAACATAATTTGATAATTAGATTTCTCAAGTGTCAATATGGATAATATATCAACTCAATTCTTAGATTAATTTAACTAGTCAAGTCAAAATGGATGGAGTCAATAACTCACTCAAACAAATTATATTTTTATGAACAAATTTTATCGCGCTCGGAATAACAACAAAAGTTACCAAGAGGAAATATAATAGATGTTAATAATAATTACCAGCCATTCCCTATGCCCTTGAAGTCCTTCGATATTAAGAAGCTTAACAGCAACAGCTTGAGATTTCAAACTACTCCTCAAATTCTCATCAACATACCCTTTATGTACTGTCCCAAATCCACCTTCTCCAAGCAAATAATTCGTCGAAAAATTCTGCGTTATCGCGCGTAATTCACTCACCTGGAAATCAAACAAGTCAGGTCCAAATGTTTGAGCAAGATCCTCGTTAATCCGAGTTGACGAGGATCTGCTCAAATCCGAAAATGATAACCTACGAAATGATGGTAATGGACCTATATTCTTCGAAAAATCGGATTTCGAGGTTTTGCACCTACTAAAATTACCAAATATTGTTTGATCATCAGCTGAACAACAGTTAGCTGTAAAAGGTCTCCAAGATTTTGAGTCTTTAGTCATGATTTGGTTTGATGAAAAAAAGATGGAGAAGTTGATGGGAAATATAAGAAGGGATATGTGGATTAGATAAAGGTAATTTAATTAATTAAGGTTAAATAATTGAGGTTTATTTTTTAAATTTAAATTTATTGATTATTATCCACAATGAGGTAAGGACATTCTTTGTGTAACTGCTCCAACCACTCTACTAAATAGGGTATTTTTGTTCTAATTATTTTTTTGTGGGATTAATTTTGTTGCTTGATTTGTCAACTAACGTACTTGTCTTCATGCAAAAAAAGGTGTTATTTTTTTTGTAATAAAGAATTTGGAATAAATGGCACTTCAATTATGCCGACTTGACTTTAATTGGTTAAATCAAATAGAAATACTTGTGTACTTTATGGTGTGAAAAATATATGTAAAAGCTAATTGGTAGTTTGGAATTAAGTTGAATGGAAAAAAAAAATGTAACGTATGCAAGACACTATAAGGTGCAATTTTTTTTTCACACATAAAATGCATATTGATTATCTCAGTATCAAAAGCTAATTTGAATGATAAGAATTATCCAAATCATATAAAAAGACCGCTCATCTCTTAAATGGCTCGGCTTAAGGGTCATTCACTTCTACTATAGTGTAATTGTTAATTTTTATCTCTCAAATTCATGGTCTTTAACTTTTACTTCTATAGTTCATTTAATGAAAAAGTTTGTGGATTAAAATACCCTTGATTATGACCAAATTTTGCTAGGAAAAACTAATTTCACAAGACAATTTTTTAGAGAATGTTTGTCTTGGGACACAACTTCTGTAGTATCTTAGCTTATTTGCAAGACAAGACTTTTTAGAAATTCTAGTCTTGGCCATAACTTCTGTCACTGAACTTATGACCTGTGACATAATTTGTGCCACTAATTTTATGTCATGTGATATAACTTTGCTGAATTTATATCTCATGACATAATTTGTGTTACTAAACTTATTCCTTGCTATATCATAACCCCTCTCACTGAACTTATGCACTGGGCCTTATGGATTTTTTTAATGTTTTCGATGCAAGAATTTATACATGTGGATGATATAATAAGTTACATCACATTATATTTTAATATGTTATATAGCATATATTTATTTTTTTCTTTTAGTTACTAATCATACTTTTTATTGATAGTTTAGTTTGAGAGGCTTTAATTTCACATTCTCAAGTTGGCAAGTTGAGGAAATTATTGCATCATATTTTTTACTTGCTCCATGGAATATCTTCTTCTTATTGTTTTCCTTTATAAAAATAAAAAATAAAAAAAATCCCCCCGTGCACCTTTTCCATGAAGGAATCCCGGGTTATGTCTTTAATAATAAAATAATGGTGTATGTATACATGCATATAACACACTTTTTTTTATGACAAACCATAATCCAGTTTCTTAATTAGAAATTGATAATGTAGTTGGAGGGTTCAATCCACCTAGGTTCGAATTATGAAAATAATTATTTGTTTTTAATTCAGAGCGCTTCCTCAATTTTAAAGAGCTATATGATATATATATATAAAAATCTAAATTAATCATACAAATAAATTCAACTATCATCATATTTTATAGCAAAAAATTTCATATAGTTCCGAACATCTGGATAAGTTGTGCGATTTCCTTTAGCGTACTGATCACGTCCTATTTCACAATGACAAAAAAATAAATAGCGATAATAATATAATTGTCGTCATATAAATTATACTTTTTGACGATAATAAATATTTATTTATTACTAATACTTCATATAAATGTCATTAAAGGCTTTAGTGACTTTGAATATAATGACATTTACTAAATTACCACTAAATATTTTTGCGGCAATAAATATTATCGCTAAAAAAACTATTGCTTGCCTTTTCTGTTGTAATGTTTATACCCAAAAATAAGTATATATCTGATTACATTTCAAACAACTTGCATATATAACTCGTATAAATAAAAATATATATATAGGACATCAGGTACTTAGACAAAAATAGAAAGGTATATTTGAGATCAAAGTATGTTTCTCCAAATTTATCACATATTAATACATCAAATATGTAGGAGTGGTTAAAAGAATGAGGTGGTGAGTGACGTTAGTTATAAGTTACAAACTTATTTTCCTGCTCCACTATAACAACCATACTTTGGATATATATGTCACATTAAATTAAAAAGATATGAAAATTTCTAGTCCATAGGTATAGCGTCACCAATTTTGTATATTTGCTTGGAGTCTGCACACACAATATGACCAAAGTTGGTAGGATATTTTGCCCGTACGTACTTTAAGGTCAATTAAATTAACATAGAAGATAAATTTGTGTAAAATATTTAGTATACAAAACTTAAACTCTTATTATTGTTTGTTTTTTATAATGCATATTTTTTTTTAAGAAGTGTTTAATTTGTTGTGAAATACAATATTTTCTGTATATGTAGATATTTTGGGATTATTTTTTTTCGGTGTTTGATTAGGTATTCGACAACTTTTACTAACGATCGATGGGTGCGAGGATGGTGCATGACTTGTGATTAAGTAAGAATTTTGATAGGAAAAGTTGATGATAATATAATGTCTACATGTTATCGAAACAATTTAAATAAAGAAAAAAGTTAACTTAGTAGTAGAAGAAAATGTTTTACCACTAGTAATCAAAGGCAGAATCAAGGGGATGTATGAGACCTTTCGATAGAAAATTATATTAAAATTATTTTTATGAATATATAGTATATGTTTGAATTCTTTGACATCTTCAATAGACTTCATGTGTTTAATCTTAATATTTTTAACTCCTTTAACACTAGTCCGAAGGACAAATGATTGTGTACTTGTGTTAGCAAATCTAATCTATTTGGTTATTTGTGCAAACATAGTTCAGCGAGTATACATTTGATGGTTATGTTTGCAAAGGTAATCACACTAATCAGTTTGGCTACTTTTGTAAACTAGGTTCAGTCATGCCACCTGCGAGTGGATCAAAACCCAGTCTAGACAACCTAATTAATCAGAGGAATGGCCCATCAACAAGCTTTTGATACTAGGCCCATGAAAGGTCAACTGAACCGGCCCACTTTCGAGAGAATTAAACCAAGTCTAGGATCCATCTTAATATATATAAGGAGAAATTAAGCGGATAAGCAAATATATATTAGTTAATTAACTAACATAGCTATAGTTTGCATTAACTATCATTCACAACTTACTTCTAGCTATAATTATGAGTCCTATGTTATAGTTTGTGTGTAGTTTTCGGTTGCAGACTTTATACAAATGTTACTTTCTTTCTCTCTATAATCCTTTTACCTTATTTTCTCCTTAAACCACTCAACACAAATTGATTTCAAAATTTGAAAATTTCATTCCTTTCCTCTCAAATCGTGCTCCCAGATTTTCAGGGTAAATCTTATGCGGTTTCAACTACTTTATTTATTTTTTATTTTGACAGTTTCATTCTTATTGTTTTGATTTGTATTTGTATATGACTGTGATTTCTTGTGGATTTTCAGTTTTATCGTAAGATACAATTTGTATGACTTTTGTATAATGTAATTTGTATAGCTTTTCAAAGTTCAGATGTTTGTGTTTGTATAAATTCTAACAAATTTTTGAGTTTTATCATATTTATATAATTTCAAATTTTGTATTACTCCAAAAAATAGATCCAATTTTAGATCTGCAATTGCACACATATTTGTATAAATCCGTAATTGTATATAGCTATTCTAATTGTATAATTTTATATTTTATTATACAAAATATATAAGTACAAAAGTCTACCAAAAAAGTTATACTTATACAAATATATAAGTACAAAAGTAGACCAACAAAATTATACTTATACAAAATATATAAGTACAAAAGTCAACCAACAAAATTATACTTATACAATATATAAGTTCAAATCAGTTAACCTGGTTGTATATTTGTCCCCATACATATCATAATAAATTTAGTATTCAATTCAACAAAAAGTATACTTATTTGTATATTTTGATATACATACAAATTTAATAATCTTTTGACTCGTCTACCAATATAATCATACTTATAACATAATAGTTATGGCCCAACAACAAGCGTTTGATACTAATTAGGCCCATGACAGCTTAGCAAAACCGGCCCACTTTCGAGAGAATTAAACCAAGTCTAGGTCTCCGGGATCCATATTAGTATATACATATATATAAAATAGAGAAAAATGTATAAAATAGCAAACTATTAATTCAAATTAAATGTTATAATCACAGTTTCATTTAATTCTAATCCGTAGTAAACACTTTGTCATTCGTCTCTCTCCCCAGAAATCTCGCTCGCCACTCTCCCTCGCCTCACTCACTTTATACAAACACAAATGTATAAATTGTGCTTGTGTTTGTATAAGAAAGAAAACTATATATACAAATACAAATACATATCTCTTCATCCTATACACTTATAATTATACAATACAAATCTTCCCCTGCCCAGTTCTCTTTTGCCTTTCTCTCTTTCTCGCTTTATACAAACACAATTATACAAAATACAATGTATAAAGCGAAAGAGAACTTTGATATACACATACAATTGTTTTAACTCGATTCAATTATATACGAATTCAAATTTTATGCTGATATACAAACACAAAGAATATATACATATACAAATGCAGTTTTCATAGACACAGATGCTCGATTTATACAAATCAGATGCCTGCGATTTATACAAATCAGATGCCTGCGATTTTATACAAATCAAAGCTGCATGCGATTTTTATACAGATCTGATGCTCCATAGGCGCAAATAGCAAAACTGTAGCTATAGAGCGCTAATATGATTTTTATGCTTGCTAAACCTAAAATTTACTCTATAAAATATGACACGATTTTTCCTATAAGAAGAGAATCTCTATTTTGATAAAATCTTAGGGGTTGTTTGGTTCATGGGATAAGGAGGTGGATGTTTGATAATTAAGTTTGAATATAACGATTTGCTTTGTTTGAATCAAAATCATTGAAGCTAATAAATATGTCATAATTTAAATTGCTCAAAATTTACTCAGTCAAAATTGATTGAGTTAATGTGGGTCATAAAAGTCACTCTTAATGTATCTTTCTTAAATTAGTACTTAGCTTAAATTAATCCACATTTAGATCATCTTAATTTCTAAATTTATTTTTGTATTGTTTTGCATTTGCCTCATTAAATTATACTATGTACCCATTTTGACCCATTATATACTAAATACATCAAAATCAACCAACATGTCATAAATCAATCCGTTTAAAAAATGATTTAATTTTGTCGTCTCTATATTCTTTTCTTGCTTAAAAGTTGCACTTCAAAGGAAGTGAAGAAAAAAAAATGCAACATTAGGGTTTTAATTCAAATTAATAGAATGTTTATTAAGATCCATCTTGTCTTATTTCACTAATCAAATTATATTAAAACATTAAAACTTTTGAAAAGATTATAATTGAAGAAAAAAATTTCGAACGTTTTTATTTATAGAAACATGAATTTGAGCTGACTCATAATTCGCTAGCGTTTGGCCATAGATTTTCAAATATTCTTGGCAAATATTATTTGGGTGAAATTCGAAATATATTTCACTTTTTAGAAAATATGATTTATACCCATAAGTTTTTAAAACTATCAAAACTAACCATAAATTTGTATTACAAGTCAATTGGATCTTCGTTGCAACAAATAACAAGTAGTATCCATGCCACTAGAGCAATGTGGTAGTTTGGAGTGAGTGCAACAAGCATCATTCCATACATCGTGAAGTAGACAAAACACATGACTTTGTTACCTTGAGCCGATTGTTCATCATTTTAATCAACAACCATATCATCACTTTCATATTCACTGAATATTTCATCACTACTTTGGTGTTCACGTAAAAAATTATGTAATACAACACAAACAATTACTATAGAGGGTGTTTTTATAAAAGATAAAAGTTTGGTGTAAAATTTCAATTTTCAAAAGATCCCAAATAATGAGATTTGGCCCAAATACTAGAAAAAACTAGTATTTGAGAATTTGGGAAATTTGCCAAAAATATTTGCCAAATAATGACAAATTGTATGAAAAACACTATTTGCCAAATTTTTCCCCAAATATTATTTGGGTTTGGCTTCCTTGAGTAAGAAATTGGACTCTTTCTCCCTTTTTTTTTCTTCTCTCCATCCTTTTCGAATTTTGATCTAAAAGATTCATTAGTTTTTAATATTCTTCCTTCGAAGTTACTTGACTACTTGTTTAGTTGCATGATTTAAATTGGGACTAATGTTCACAAATCACAAAGGTAACATAAAAAACTATCAAATGATTCTTTATCACAACATCAACAATGATAATAATACTGAATAATAATCAACTTATTCTCAAAAACATATTAAATATATATATCAATGATTACCTATGACCATATATAATTTCAAAATTAAAGACAAAACTAGCTAGTGATCCATCCATAGATAAGAAAAACAAAGACATCTTTAAACTTACTAGAAAATAATTTAAGACTAACGATTTGCCCTACAATTTCATAAATTTGTATAACAAGCATCACTACGTTTTGCTTTCTTTATTTTCTTTCTTTTTATCCTTCCTCAAGGTTTCTTGTTTTTTCTTTGGAAGAATGGAATTTACAGCATTAATATTTTCATCGATTCCCCAATCTCCATAGTAGCTGGCTGAATTAGTCTTGTTGGAATTTCTTGGTTCATCACTCTTTTTTTTCTTCAATGGTTGCCAGAAACAGCATGTTGGTCTTGGTGGTGAATCCATTTTAAGAGGAAAATAACAACAACAACAAAGACTAAACTAAATCATATATAATTGTATATGGAGGATGTTTTTTAGTACAAAAAAATTACTTTTTTTGTAATATATAACTCTCTTATTAATTACTATCAAGTCTGCTTTTATTTCAAAATATTGAAGTATTTCTTATTTATGTTTTCTTTTCACATCCTATAAACACTACAAATAAATGCTCAATTTGCGGGGTTTAAATGTACATATTGCGGCGGTCAATAACCCCCACAAATTGTCACCACGGTGGTCTTCAAAACTCTCGCAATATTGTTCGACGCAAACTGTTTGCGAAGGTCTTTTTGCTGACCGTCGTTATTGTATAACGGCAGTTTAAACCCACACAACCCGTAAATTCACTTGTTTAATATTTTTTTGGCAGAATGATCTGATAGATCCTTGTACTTTTTATTATATTTTAAACAGAAAAAAAATTATTTTTAGTCTAAAATTTGATCTTTCACGCTCCTATACGTGATATCACGCATTTGTGCCAACTCAATAATTAAGTTGACATATAAGCTTGGTCAATTGTCAGAAGGGTTTAAAACATATAATTTCATTGAGTTTAAGGGTTCAGTTAATAAATAGTCAAGTAGAAAGGTTTAGAATACAAACGCATACAAGTAGAAGGGTCCATTAGACCATTTCGCCTATTTTTTTTTTTAAAAAGCAAGTTGTGTGGGTTAAAAACCCCTGCAATTTCATATTTGGACGTAAGAAGATCATATGGTGGAAGTAATTAATCCTTATGGCACCATATATATGATGTTCTTACATCCACAGATGGAACGGATCCACCAGCTACAAAAAGAATTTAAAATAAAATTAATCAAAAGGACAACAAAAAAATCCTAACAAAAAGAACATTATTGTTCATACTACTTTCAATCCTAAAGATCCACTTCCAGCCAGAAAGTTTCAGGGCAAGCTTAACAAGCCCAGAAAAGAAAACACAAATCAGAATTACCAGGCAACTCAATAATATTGTCTCAAAAAAAATATATTACCAAGAAGATTACTGATGGACACAAACAATTAATAATGGAGGTTTATTTACCATTGAAGGAGTCGTAGAAATGAAGATTTCAACAAATTATTCAGGTATTGCCCCTTCATTCATTATCATATATGCCTTGAAAGCACTCATCAATTGAGTGTGAGAATTCATCATGACATTATAGACTTTGAATTTTGATTGTGACCTTTCAATTTTTGATTGTACTTCTCTTGGCATTGGAAGAACATGAACCATTATTCTATACTAGGGCCTGTTTCGCTTAAAACCTCTACTTGGGACAACTCCTAATTCCAGAATGTTCTTTTCCAAGTACCTTACCAACGACATCTTTTGGCGAAATTTCAGACTCGTTTATGAGTCATGGCTAGCTCATTTTTTTCCTGAATACAAAACTGAACATGATAACTCATTAAGCAGAATAATTCATATAGAAAAATGGGCAGGACTCAAAGTCGCATTTTCAAATACACTGATAGACCAAATTCTTGTTGATACATAATAGATGCAGAAATTTAAGACTGATAACAGTACAAAACTTACGCATATATATCTCTTTTGCAGCCTCATTAAAATATGATTCATCTTCTTTTCTGTAAGTAGCGAGATAAAGTTGACCTCTTCCAGGATTTTGTCCAGTCTCAGTCATCTATAAATGAAAAAATTGAAGTTGTACTAACTTAATTAACTAGGAACAATTTTTAGTTTAATTAAAGCAATCCATAATGAAGTAAGATTTTTCACCATTTCAGCTCTTCTCCTGGAGTTGGGTTTGGAACCACTGATGCGTGAAATTAATTGGAATAGTCTTGGTTACGAGATAGAACAATCAAGAAAATTCAGTGCACATAATATCCTATACCTTTATAAATTGATCAAAGCAACGGTTGAAGTATGCCGCAGGTGTAACAAACGGTAAAATGGATGTAGTGATTTTCTCAACTCATCAACAAACAATAGAGAGAACAAACTAACAAGCTTTGATTCATACGAAAATGAGCAATTACAATATGAAAAAGACAAACAATAACAGTAGCTATAAAGAAGATGGGATGGGGTAACTAAGAGAGAATTGGGGATGAGAAGCATAGTCTTTGCCTAAGCATAATCATAATTCACATAACCCTTTTGTGTTAACTCAAAGACCTATTTAACCAATTGATAGTTGGGCCTGGATCCCAAATAAAACTCTCCAACATTTTAATCAGCCCAATTATCTTAGATGGACCAGTCTCATTCACCACTTCCAGCCCATAGGCCCTTATGTAGTTAGTTTGGTTCACAACAGCAGGTAAATATGGAGCTATCGTTTGCTAAAATTCCACAAAAGCCTGCAAGAATGCCTTGTCCTTCACCAATAGGATAATCTACATCGACAAAAACAACCACAATACGTTCTCCAATAGACAAATTAAATAAGTATCTTTTCTTCGATCACTTTAAGTTTCTTGATAGCTCCTTGTGAATCTGAAAAGATAAATATCAAAATTTAGCAACTAAAGAGAGAAGGGGTAACTTTTTCAATAACCAAAGTAATCAGGCCACATTAGCTATATTAAAGCACCAAAACATCATATTTGCAGCAGTTAATCCTCAACAGTAAAAATAAAAAGCAAAAATATCACCATTTCACTCCAAACTCAGTATTGAACTCATGAACAATGAGTGAATGAGAAAGCTTAGCTATTACAATCTATACAACACTATTTATATTCTGAACTGAAGCAGCTAATTTAACTAACTCTAACAACTACAGGTGTACATTTTCTGTTAGTGCACTACAGTGCATTTAACTAACTGTTTAACATCCTCCCTCAAGCTAGGAGTATGAAAGATATTCTTCAATCCTAGCTTGGAAACAAGATAAGAATGCTGATTGCTTGTGAGTCCTTTGGTAAGTAGATCTGCTGGCTGCTCTTTTGTGTTGATATACATTGGTTGAACCAATCCAAGTTGTATTTTTTCTCGGATAAAGTGACAATCAATGTCAATATGCTTGGTGCGTTCGTGAAAGACTGGATTGGCAGCAATCTGAATAGCTGATATGTTGTCACAATGTATAGGAACTGGTAATTGCAAGGAGATCCCTAACTCCTTGAATAAGCCAACTAGCCACACAATTTCAGCTACTGTAGAGGCTAGACTCCTGTATTCAGCCTCTGCTGACCTGCACGAGATGGTGTTTTGTTTCTTGGACTTCCACGAAATTAAAGAGTCTCCATAAGTCACTAGGTATCCAGTAATGGACTTTCTAGTGTTGGCACAGGAGGCCCAATCAACATCACAATAAGCTGACATTTGATTGGTGCTGGAAGAAGACATAAGAATTCCCAATCCGGGAGATTGTTTGACAGGTTTAACCACCCTGATTGCAGCCTCCATGTGAGATGTCTTTGGTTCATGCATATATTGACTGAGATTTTGTACAGCAAATGCTATGTCAGGCCTAGTTATGGTTAAGTATAAAAGTCTTCCGACTAACTTCTGATATATACCAGGATCCTTTAACAACTTGTCAGTCTTGGATTCTTGAGGAAAATGCAGATCAAATTCAGCACTGGTGAGCTTTTGATTTAGCTCAATAGGTGCTCTAATAGGCTTTGATCCTGACAACCCCATATCTGAAATCAACTCAAGACAATATTTCCTTTGGTGCATGATAATTCCAGCCTTATTCCTGGCAAATTCAATGCTTAAGAAGTACTTAAGTCACCCAAATCCTTGATCTTAAAGGTATCTTTAAGTATTTTCTTTGTCTCCAAAATCAATTTGTGATCATTCCCTGTAATAAGCAGATCATCAACATATACCAATACAACAACCAAACTAGAGCCTTGGTGCTTAGTGAATAGTGAATAATCAAAGTGACTCTGATTAAATCCAAAGGCATTCAAAGTTGTAGTTAGTTTTATGTTCCATTGTCTACTAGCTTGCTTGAGTCCATATAAAGATTTGGTCAGCTTGCAGACCTTCCCCTTGCCACTTTGATGAGTAAATCCCAAGGGCATTTCCATGTACACTTCTTCATCCAAATCACCTTGAAGAAAAGCATTAAAAACATCCATTTGATGAAGTTCCCATCCTTGTGCAGCAGCTAAAGATGTCACCACTCTAACTGTCACCATCTTAACTACAGGGGAGAAAGTTTCTTGATAATCCAAGCCTTCTTTCTGATTGTATCCCTTGGCAACTAGTCGAGCTTTGAATCTATCCACTTCACCATTGGCATTATACTTTATCTTGTACACCCACTTACATCCTATAACTTTCTTATCCATAGGCAGCTGTACAATTTTCCATGTGTGATTCTCTTCTAAGGCCTGAATTTCACTTTGCATGGCTTCAATCCATCTGCTATCTTTCACTGCTTCATAATATGTTTTAGGCTCTTGCTCTTGTGAGATCTTTATCAGAAAACTTTTATAAGGGACTGAAATACTAGCATAATCCACAACATCACCTATGGAGTATAAACAATTTTTAGTTGCTTTGCCAGGTAAGACATAATCTGCTTGCCAAATGGGAGGCCTGACAGTCCTATGTGACTTCCTTAAACAAATATGATCCTGTGCATCTGGGACATGGTCCTCCTCCACATGTTCTTCCCCCAGTGTGCATGAAGGTGATGTTACCTCAGTAGGACCTGGTTCACTATTAGAAAGCCCAGTAACAGAAGTAGTTGACATTCCACCTTCACCATGACCAGAAGAAATCAATATCTCACTTTCAACATGATTAGGCATAGTGACAATAGGTGGTTGGATTTCATTTCCACCAAGATCAAGAAAGTGCATGCCCTCTTCAGAATCATCAATATGTGTTCGAAATGGGAATAAGTTTTCATGGAAGATAACATCTCTGCTCACAAATATAGTCTTAGACTCCATGTCATATAACCTGTATCCCTTTTGAGTGACTGCATATCCAAGTAACACTGCCTTCCTTGCCCTAGGTGCAAATTTATCTCTCTTCAAGAGATTTGTAGCAAAACAAAGACATCCCACTACTCTAAGATGATACAAAGAAGGTTGTTTATCATAAAGCAATTCATATGGGTGTCTTGTTTCCCAATGTAGTAAGAGGAATTCTATTGATGATGTATACTGCAGTCTCCACACACTCCCCCCAAAACTGGCCAGGAAGATTACTTTGTATTTTGATTGCTCTAGCAGTCTCCAAAATATGCATGTGCTTCCTCTCCACAACACCATTTTGTTGTGGTGTATGAGGACAAGAGCTTTGATGTAATACCCCATTTGATGTAAACAATTCACTACAATTTGTATTAAAGAATTCACCTCCATTATCAGATCTAAACACTTTAACAATTCTGCCAAACTGTGTTTTTATCATTGATAAGAATTGTTTAAGGACTACAATCACATCAGACTTTAAAGCAAGTAAGAAAACCCATGTCCACCTAGAATGATCATCAACTAAAGTGAAGGAAATACCTCTTCCCATTGTGAGTAGACATCTTGTAAGGGCCCCAAATATCCATGTGTACCAAATCAAAAACAACATCTGCTTTACTATTACTAGTAGGAAAAGGAACTCTAGTTTGTCTAGCCTGTGGACAAATACTACACTGTTTCTAAAGTAAAAACTACTACAATCAGTGAAAGCCTTTATTCTTTTAAGTACTCCCATACAAATATGTCCCAACCTCATATGCCAAAGGGCAGGATCAATGGCTTACCCAACAGCAGACATTGTCCTGATTGTATTCACGTTTCTTTGTTGCATCTCTTGCATTTTCAGTACATAAAGACCATCCTCTATATCACCAATCCCCTTCACCTTCCCAGATGAGAGGTCCTGAAATATACAGCATATGGGAAAAAAAGAAACACAACAGTTCAATTCTTTTGTCAATTTCGAAACTGACAATAGATTAAACTTGAATGCTGGAACACACAACACATCCCTAATTACTTCACCTTCATTCAACTGAACATTTCCAATATGGGAAATGGAAGCTGAATCACCTGTTGGTAGTTGCACTTTTCATGCATTTCTCACAATGATCTCATCATGTAAGTGTTGTTTACTTCTTATCATATGATCTGTGCACCCTGAGTCGACTATCCAGTTCATAAGTTTCATAGGATTACCTGCCATGTGAGCACTCCTATGTGGATGGCTTGTGGCATTCATGTTTAGTACATTTAGCATCTGCTTCAATTATTCTGGTGTGGCTTTATTCATCAACTGCATAAGCTGATCTTGTGTAACCATTTGATCATCACACACCTTCCCTCCTATGACAACATTAACACTCTTCTGTAAATCTTCATGGCAGCATCCTGAATCATTTTGCACATGTCCTCCAAAAACAGCATTGACCTTCTTCTTTGATTTGAAATCTGCAGGGTACCCAATCAATTGATAACAATTGCTCTTAACATGCCCTGTAGCATGACAATGTTCACATTTCATCAATTTGTAACATCCATCCCTTGTATGACCCTTCATGTGACAGAAATCACAATAGAAATTGTTGTATCCTTTCTTTTGAAAATGTTTGGTTCCAATTTGTCTTGAAGCAGACATAGTTGTAGGTTCCATTCCATCATGAACAACTCCAGCAATTCCTTTTTGACTTTCATCTTGAATCACCATTGCATATGCTTGATTAACGTTAGGCAAACTATTCATCATTAAGATCTGTCCCCTTGCCTGCGAATAACTTTCATTCAAACCCATCAAAAATTGTAAAAGACGCTGATATTGCATTTGCTCAACAAACTCCTTAGATTTGTGACAGTCACACCCTGGTGGAGGCAAAATTGAGTCATATTCATCCCATAGACTCTTTAACTTTGTGTAATAAGAAGAAACTGTGGAAGCTCCTTGTGTTAATGTGAATATTCCCCTGTGGAGTTGATACAGTCTCGATCCATTCACTTTGTCGAAACGTTCCTTCAAATCAATCCAAACTTTGTGTGCACTTGATGCATATAAGATTCCACTAAGCAGATCCTTGCTCACATTACATGTAAGCCATGAAATTACGATCGCATTACATCGATCCCAAATCTTCTTCAAGTCGCCTTCATAATCACTCCTAAAAACTGATCCATCTACGAAACCTAACTTGTTTCTTCCTAGCAATGCTATCTCCATTGCTCGACTCCACAAAGTGTAGTTTTCCATGCCAAGCAATTGAATTCCAACAGATAATGCTCCTAGAACATCAGAAGAGTTCAAGTAGAGCGGGTGATTGTGATCTAGGATCACCGAACCTTCCCTCGATACAGCTCCTCCAGTTCCACCACGAATTTCATCCACTGATTCATCCTCCGATCGCCATTGCAGAATCTCTCGATCTATGCTAAAAAAATCCCTAGATAAATCCCTAGATCTGCTTCAAACCGGCTTTGATACCATGTAAACTTCAGTGAATTCTAACTAATCAATGGAGAGAAATAACAATTTGAGAGAGACTGATTGAAGGAGAAGAAGAGAGAAAATTCTGTATTGAACTCATGAACAATGAGTGAATGAGAAAGCTTAGCTATTACAATCTATACAACACTATTTATATTCTAAACTGAAGCAGTTAATTTAACTAACTCTAACAAATTGACTGACAGGTGTACATTTTCTGTTAGTGCACTACAGTGCATTTAACTAACTGTTTAACAATCTCGAACAAGATATGACTAAAATACTCATGTTTCTCCCTTTTTCCTCCATTATTCGAAAACAAAAAGAATAAACACACAATTTTTTTGTTAATTTCGGTATAGAAGGTCTAGGGCAAAGAATCAGTAAAGGAAAACATAAATAATCAGAGAAAACAAATTTAAAATCCACATGCAAGATGAAAACAAAAGTGAATTACAATTTGAAAAATAATTTTCGACGATTGTTCTTATTTACTGAATCGAACTTGAAAAACTCAACAATCAAGCAACGAGTTTCTGCTTAGAACTAATCCATGTTGAAGTAATCAGGATTTGAGAGAAATTTTAGAGTGAGAGCAGCTGCGAGAGAATGAAAAGAGAGTCTAGAACTATTTAAACAGCGTATTCCCTTATATAAAAAGCCACACTTCAGTTGATATTTTAAAGTTAAATCTTTGAATTTGAATCATGATTGGATAAAATATTGATTAAAGTTGAAAATACACTCTCTGTTCATTCAAATTTACGGTATGCTTTCTATTCACCTAATCTTGGTTTGTCAGGTTTGCCTCTACATTCGAAATCGAGACCCTTAAATAAAAATAGAGAAATTACATTCATCCCACCACAATTATCAATCGTTAAACAGATGCTCTGCCTCCAAAACAGGTTGGCGATTCAACTCTGGAATTTGTTTACCTCTTGTTAGAAAAATACTAGTAGGAAATATAATTGAAGAAGAAGATGACTTTGATGCCTGTAATTACTTTCTTTAAACAGATATTGTCCATATACATATTGGGATAAATACAAACAATTCTCTTCAAGAATACAACAAAGCCCTATGTTTATATATGCAGATTTTTCTTTGGCTACTTTTAAAGAGTCGTTATATTTATAAACTTAAGAGATGACTCTTCATAAGAGTCATGTTCTTTCATGAACATATGAGTCTTCATAAGAGTTATGTTTTTCACGAACTTATGACTTTTCATAAGGGCATGTTCTTTCATGAACATATAACTTTTTATAAGAGTCATGTTCTTTCACAAACAAATGTTTCTGTTCAATTTAAGACCTTTATATATATTACAAAATATCCAACAATCCCCCACTAGTTTGTAATATTTCTCATAATATCATGCATACCAGAGAGTATCTTATAATAGATCTGAACTTTCCATTAGGGTAAGTACTTTAAAGTTCAGACGAAGTAATTGGTATCTTAAAGATTTGAACCACAACTCCATGTGTCAAAACTAAAAATATCACACATATAATATTATTTGTAGCTTAGAAACCTAGTATTTGCTTTAGCACGTTTATGGCCATGTGCTCATCCTGATTTCATCAATATTTACAAGACCAATCCTTTAGATCTTGTTTGAAGCGGCACCACTTCAATATACAAATAAGTGAAATTAGCTACTATGTCCCTGTTACTGTAGACATTTACTAATTTATTAAGAATTAATTCAACCTTTGTGTAACAGTCTGCACTATGGAGTTTGTCACTATACCTCTGTTATATCAAGCATTTAACAAATCCTCAACTTCTCACATAACAACATGCAATACAGTTGAATCAATACTCTAAAAGGAAGACTCATGTTTTAGCAACACAAAGTAACTTGTTATTACCCATTGAACTTGTATTGTTAGAGTGTATACTAACTCAAAGTTGGGTTCCCATTACTTGTGTTTAGTTTAAAGATTTTAGCCTTATTCATTCACACATTTATTATAATGCATCTTTTGAAACTAAATTTTACAAGAATTAATATAAATCATAAACACATCTTTCACATAGGCGTATCACAGATAACATCATTATTTCAATAGCTTAGAATGATTGAATCAGTTATGGCCACAACATTTCAAAATCATATTTCTACACCATTCCATTTCTTTTCAAGCATTTATACTATAAATATATTCTTATTCCAATATGGAATTCAAGCCTATTTTGATACAAAACTTATGATACCTTCATACATGTTACAAATCCAACTTATATGAATTTTATAATTATCATAAGAAGCAGGGGCGGACCCACATGGAGTCTGCCGGGTGCTCCAACACCCATTAACCTCATCTCGGAATATATATAACTATACATAAATTAAGAGATATTTGTATAAAATTAACATAGAGCACCCAATGAACAAATGATTTGATTGGTCTATTGGCTCTTGGGTGGGTACTTAAGACTTTTTTAGTGTTGTTGAACCGGGGTTCGATTCTCACTGTTATTGTTAAAATTATCTAGTTGTAAATATAATTATCATGTCAAATACATCAAAGACATATCTTGGAGGTGTTGAAGAAATAAATTATATCTTAAAATTCTTCAAATATTATTGACTATTAATCATAATCCAATCACTCCCACACTTTAAATATTTCAAATGTCCATTTCATACCTTGTGTGGACATCAAATTAACATTAATATTAGATCATATTGTTGTCAAGTTTATTGCGTTGAAACTATAAGTCTTAGTAATTAAAACCTAAACTAGTGAAATATATGTAATTACCCATTTTAAATTTACTCATCTTATCTTATGTAGTTATAATATTGGATAAATTGATGTGAATGACATACAATATATTGTAGATTACGCAATAAATATTCTCTCTAATAATGGTTTCACACTGAAAATATAGTAGTGCTCATGTATTAACAACAAAAAACTTATGAGAAGTGAGTATCTTTTTACTAAAAAAATTATATCAACAGTATTTAAATTAGTTATTTATGATCCATTCTTAAACAAAAGCCAAACTAACATAAATGCCTTGAAAACTCTAAAATCCTTCGATTTATGAAATAAAAGGCTTTCCTAATTGATAAGATTTTCACTTGATTAAATGTCTCTTAACAAAATCAGTTAACCATTGGTAACATTATCTTTTTTTATGGAAAATCTTTATATAATGAATTTATATAATTCCATTTTATATTCTGTATTTAGTGCTAATTTCTACATTACATGTCTTTTTTTGCTTAGCAAATTTAATAACGTAATATATATCCTTACGTGCATTAATTTCCCTTTACCAAAATTAATATTTCTTAGTGCAATCACTCTTCTTCTTCTTCTTTAGCCTAGCTATAAAATGGTACTAATTATCAACTTATCTTATTCATAATTCACTCTTCTAAAACGTATTGTTCTCCTTAAATCCTTGCCAAGGATAAATGAATTCTAAAGTATATTTCCTTTTATCTATTTTAGCCTTTTTGGCTTTCTCTCAACTTACTTTAGTTTCTTGTAGAAAGGACAAAACCAACCATGGTTTAGATGGATTCACTCTTGATCTTATCCACCGCGATTCTCCTCTTTCTCCCTACTATAACCCTTCCATCACCCCTTCTCAACGCCTCCGAGATGCATTCCAAAGATCTTTCTCCCGAGCATCTTTCTTCACGAAAGCCTCCATCCATCCCACCACACTTGTCAATCATGCTATTCAATCTGACATCATTCCTGATTTCGCAGATTATTTAATGAAAATTGCCATTGGTACTCCCCCAAGGAAAACCTATGCCATTCTTGACACTGGGAGTGAATTGACTTGGATACAATGCAAGCCGTGTACTCAATGTTATAAGCAAATATTACCCATTTTCGATCCTCGAAAAAGCTCAACGTATAAAATAATTGGTTGTCAAAGTAAGGAATGTAAGCTAGTAAGAGAGCCAACTTGTGTAAAAACAAATGCTTGTGAATATCAAGTGCAGTACGGTGATGGTTCTTATAGTACTGGAGATGTTGCTTCTGATACATTCACATTTGCATCAACATCTAAAAAGGTCGATGATATTTCAATTCAACATGTTATTTTTGGTTGTGGACATAATAATGGTGGCAATTTTGGCAATCATACTGCTGGGATTGTGGGATTAGGAGATTCAAAAATTTCTATTATTAATCAACTTGATAAACAAATTAAAGGGAAATTCTCCTATTGTTTAGTCCCAAATGGTGATTTATCACTATCTTATCATCCTCCCAATACTACAAGTAAAATTAATTTTGGTCCTAAGGCAGTTGTATCGGGGCCTAACGTTCTTACAACTCCTATAATTCGGAAGAAGCCTGATGTATTCGGATACGATATATTCTACTTTTTAAACCTCGAAAGTGTTAGCGTTGGAGGTAAGAAGCTAGAGTTTAAGTCTTCACAACTCATGAATTCTTCTGATGTTGATGAAGATTTGGGAAATATTATAATTGATTCTGGGACGACATTGACATTTCTCCCTGAGAATTTTTACAACAAATTCGAATCAATTTTGGTGGAAACGATTAAAGGTAAAGTTAAATTGTATGACCATTTTAAAGTATATATATACACTTTTAGTTATCTAATCATTATATTATGTCTTAACAGGAAAGAGGAAAATAGCTCCCCCGTATGTCGACCTTCCCATATGTTATGAGACGAAAAGCATTGTCGAATTTCCTAAGATTGTGTTCCATTTCACGGATGCTGATATCGAGTTGTTACCTATGAATGCATTTTCAAAAGTTGCTGAAGATGTGACTTGTTTGACAATTGTTGAGGGGGGTCAGTATGGTGTTTATGGAAACTTGGCACAGATGAATTTCCTTATTGGATATGATCTTGTAAATCGAAAACTCTCTTTCTTACCTTCTGATTGTACCAAACACTGATAAATTTGGATTATAATTTTATATTTTTAATTAATTAAACACTGCTATGTAATGAAATTTGACCTTTAATTTGTTTAATGGGATCGTATGTATGTATGTATGTATTTGGAACGTCCTTTTCTTTTAAGTTCATAATAATTATAATCTAATTAACTTGATCTGGGATCTCCTAAAAGTGATATATACCATGTTAATTAGAGTGCATTATATACACTCAACCTGATTTTATGTCCATATTTTAATTTTCTGAATTTGGACTCTTTAATTATTTTTTCCTGAAATTCAATTTGATGCTCAATAATGCAAATCATTGATATGGAATTATGCAATTATTTCATATTGAGTGATATTTTTTTTAAGTTGTTTTATAGCCTAGTAGTTTCACATACACAAGTGTAGGTACCATTTCTAATATCTTCGAATGATAAAAATAAAATAAAGAACAAGGCATGTATTTATATGTTTCTTCGTAGGAATTCAACAACTAAATAATCTTTAGTATAATTCTTTGCTTGAAAGTGGCTCACGAAAATTAAGGTTCATTCGATAGTTGATTGCCCCGGCAGCGATTTTGTCGATATTAAAATTAAAATCACGATTTTCTTTAATTTTTTTTAAATCGCTGCTGAGCAGCGTTTTCTTCCAAAACTTTTTTCCAAAGTTTTCTAAAGCGTTGTCTTTAATTATTTTTTAAAAAAAAGTTTTGAATTTTTTTTTTCTTAAATAAAAAATTGAAAAGAGAAAAACGCTGCAGCGATTTTTAATTTTTTTTTTGACAAATTTATTGCTGAGGCAGCGATTTTAAGAATGTTTTTTTTGACAAAATCGCCGCTGGGGCAGCAATTTTACCCTTTTGATTTTTTTTTATTTGATATGATGTTTATGTTTTTTAAAGAAAAAAAGTTACCCATTCGACTCCGGACTCCTAAAAATATAGTCGTGCTCATGTATTAACAACAAAAAACTAGATAGTGTGTAATGAGAGTATCTTTTTGCTAAATTTTTTTATATTAACAGTATTTAGTTAGTTATTTATGATCTACTCTTAAACAAAGGCCAAACTAACGTAAATGCCTTGTAAACTCTAAAATCCTTCGATTTATGAAATAAAAGGCTTTCTTAATTGAAAATATTTTCACTTGATTAAATGTCTCTTAACAAAATCAGTTAACCATTGGTAACTTTATCTTTTTTATGGAAAATCTTTATGCAATCAATTTATATAATTCCATTTCATATTCTGTATTTAGTGCTAATTTCTGCATTACATGTCCTTTTTTGCTTATCAAATTTAATTACGTAATATATATCCTTACGTGCATTTTTTCCCCTTTACCAAATTAATATTTCTTAATGCATTCACTCTTCTTCTTATTCTTCTTTTTTTGCCTAGCTATAAAATGGCTCTAATTATCAACTTCTCTTATTCATAATTCACTCTTCTAAAATGAATTCTAAAGTCTTTTTTCTTTTATCTATTTTAGCCTTTTTGGCTTTCTCTCAACTTGCTTTAGTTTCATGTAGAAAAGCCAAAACCAACCATGGTTTAGATGGATTCACTATTGATCTTATCCACCGCGATTCTCCTCTTTCTCCCTACTGTAACCCTTCCATCACCCCTTCTCAACGCCTCCGAGATGCATTCCAAAGATCTTTCTCCCGAGCATCTTTCTTCACGAAAGCCTCCATCCATCCCACCACACTTGTCAATCATGCTATTCAATCAGACATCATTCCTGAGTCCGGAGATTATTTAATGAAAATTTTCATCGGTATGCCCCCAATGAAAACATATGCAAGTCTTGACACTGGGAGTGAATTGACATGGGTACAATGCAAGCCATGTACTCATTGTTATAAGCAAATATTACCCCTTTTCGATCCTCAAAAAAGCTCAACGTATAAAATAATTGATTGTCAAAGTAAGGAATGTAAGCTAGTAAGCAAGCCAACTTGTGTAAAAAAAAAAGTTTGTGAATATGAAGTGCATTATGGTGATGGTTCTTAATAGTACTGGAGATGTTGCTTTTGAGACATTCACATTTGATTCAACTTCTAAAAAGGTTGATAATATTTCAATTCCACATGTTATTTTTGGTTGTGGACATAATAATGATGGCACTTTTAGCAATCGTACTGCTGGGATTGTGGGACTAGCAGATACAAAAATCTCTTTTATTAATCAACTTGATAAACAAATTAAAGGGAAATTCACTTATTGTTTAGTCCCAAATGGTGATTTATCACTATCTTATCATCCTCCCATTACTACAAGTAAAATTAATTTTGGTCCTAAGGCAGTTGTATCGGGGCCTAACGTTCTTACAACTCCCATAATTCGAAAGAAGCCTGATATATTTGGAAATGATATGTTCTACTTTTTAAATCTCGAAAGTGTTAGCGTTGGAGGTAAGAAGTTAGAGTTTAAGTCTTCACAACTCATGAACTCTTCTGATGCTGATGAAGTTTTGGGAAATATTATAATTGATTCCGGGACGACATTGACATTTCTCCCTGAGTATTTTTACGATAAATTCGAATTATCTTTGGTGGAAACTATTAAAGGTAAAATTAAATTGTGTGACTATTTTAAAGTATATATACACTTTTACTTATCTAATCATTATATTATGTCACGCAGGAAAGAGGAGAAAAAGTCCCCCGTATATCGACCTTCCCATATGTTACGAGACAAAAAGTGTTGTCGAATTTCCTAAGATTGTGTTCCATTTCACGGATGCTGATATCGAGGTGTTACCTATGAATACATTTTCAAAAGTTGATGAAGATGTGACTTGTTTGACAATTGTTAAGGGGGGTCGATATAGTATTTATGGAAACTTGGCACAAATGAATTTCCTTATTGGATATGATCTTGTAAATCACAAACTCTCGTTTTTGCCTACTGATTGTACCAAACACGAATAACTTTGGATTATAATTTCATATTTTTAATTAATTAGGCACTGCTACGTGATGAAATTTGGCCTTTAATTTGTTTAGTGGGAGTATGTATATGTATGTATTTGGAACCGTCTTTTTCTTTAAGTTCATTATAATTATAATCTAATTAATTTGATTTGGTTGATCCTAAAAGTGATATATATCATGTTAATTAGAGTGTATTATATTACACTCAACCTGATTTTATGTCCATATTTTAATTTTCTGAATTTGGACTCTTTAATTATTTTTTCCTGAAATTCAATTTGATGCTCAATAATGCAAATCATTGATATGGAATTATGCAATTATTTCATATTGAGTGATATTTTTTTTAAGTTGTTTTATAGCCTAGTAGTTTCACATACACAAGTGTAGGTACCATTTCTAATATCTTCGAATGATAAAAATAAAATAAAGAACAAGGCATGTATTTATATGTTTCTTCGTAGGAATTCAACAACTAAATAATCTTTAGTATAATTCTTTGCTTGAAAGTGGCTCACGAAAATTAAGGTTCATTCTTTTTTTTTTTTTTTTATTGTGTTGTTACTCACCCCCCCCCCCCCCCCCCTAAAATTCAATTTGATACTCAATAATGCAAATCATTGATATGAAATTATGCAACTATTTCATAGTGAGTGATATAATTTTAATTTTTTTTATAGCCTAGTAGTTTCACACGTATATGTACCATTTCTAATATCATTGATAAAATAAAAAAAAGAACAAGACATGTATTTATATGTTTCTTCGTAGGAATTCAACAACTAAATAATCTTAGTAATATTCTTTGCTTGAAAGTGGCTCGAGGAAATTAATTAAGGTTCATTCGATAGTTGATTGACTCTATCGATACTAACAATAAACCTAAGAAATTATTGGATATTTTGTATTTCTTTTCATATGATATTTCACACGATCAGTATGTGGATGAATTTTCAATTTTTGAAACATACAAGATAGGTAGAATGACCATCTTCAATTATGATCCAATTTATCAATTCCATCATAAAAGTTCTATATATTCAAACTCTAAGTCAAATTTTGTTTATGTAATCTCTAAAAGCCTTGAAGAACTTTTGAATTTTTTTCATAGCACTAGCTCTCTTTGCAATCACCCATGATTAAGAAAAATGTAAATGAGGAGAAAATCTCTTTCATAGTTTGTTAATTTTTTCTTGTTGCATCTCGTCAATGTGATAGATTGATTTACCTTATTATGTTCATCGTTATACAACGTGCATAATCATCAATGCTTCAAAATGCACATACATTATGTGAGCAAGTAATAAACAATCTTGATAATGACCAAATCTTAAAAGAGAAACATTGAACATTCTATTCTGCCAAGAATAAAAGTAGAGTAAATGAATTTAGAGTTCTATGTGACTTGAATTTAGAAGTTATTTTCTGTGATTTGATTTTTCAGATAAGTCATTAGCATATTTTTCTATTTCTTAGTTAGGACTGCATTGTGAATATTTTTTTTCCGTAAACATTTCGTTGTTATTTCCTCAAATTTCTTTGTTAACAAACAACAGTAATATCAAAGCCATATTAAGAAGAGATCGCGGGGAGATTGAAATTAGCTTTTTGCAAATAATTTTTCCTGTCTTTGTTGGTGAGAATAACCAATTCGGGTAAGCAAGAATGAAGACTATCTTTCGTCTTTAGATCTTTGAGAAATTATGGAAGAGGATTATGATGTTTTTTTGTTGACAAATAATTTTACCGTAGCATAAGTCAAAATTCAACTGTGATTAATCTTCAGGATGTAAGTTAGGGACTCACGCTTCATTTAATCCTGGGTAAGTTTCACCAGCTATATGATTAATCTTCACATATCATGCTTCTATAATTAAAGTATCTTAGTCAATATTACACAAACAAAAATGAAAAAGTTGCAGAAGTTCTTTATATTTTTTCACGAAATTAAAAATATCTACCTGGGCAAAAAAACTACTAAAAATATAAAACGTACGGTAAATGCAAAAAATGGCTAAAACATGTTTCCAATTAAGGTATTGCCTATAGATGTATTTTTCTTTCGGTGTGCGCTGAATTCTCTAAGTTTATACGGCTTTTAAGAGATAAACAATTTTCTCCTATGTGATTTTAAAGAGTAATTATATTGGCCAATTAACTCCTAAAGGAAAAACCAGTTTTTTTATTTTTTTGAGGATTGCTTAACTATACACGTATAAGATCTGAATTCTTGATTGTTTTCATCTTAGTTTCTTCGCTAATATATTTGTTTTATATAATTTTTTATATGCTTTACTTAAATCGAGGGACTATCGAAAACAACGTCCAATCAACCTTCATTATATATTCAGATAATTAGGATGATTAAGTTACTATCTATAATTAACTTAACTAATTAATCCAATAAGTTGTTAATTAATTAGCAGCTTTAATGCTGGAATGACCATTCTGCCCCTTCTTTACTTCAACTATTGGTTTTGATGACTAGTGTCAACCAAATAAGAATAGTGATTGTAGCATATACCTCTGCGTGTGTAGACTTTCTTTTGTGGGCTTTCTTCCATTTTTAGCCATTATCTATATTTCTTCAATTGATATCACTTGTTGATTATATATAATAAAAACTCTACACTTGAATGAAATGTTGAATGAACTCAAGAATGTACACCTATTTCTCACCATTCATGCGTTACGAGTAAAAATTCTTTCTACTCATGTACACATACACCATCATCTTCAGACCTTACTTGTAGAATTATACTGTACATATTACTGTTGTTCTCCACATCTCCATTCATACCGCTTTATTTTTTTAGAATGTAAGTTAGAATTCACGCTTCATTTAATCCCAACTCCCAAGCAATTGGTTTCACTAGCTATATGACCTCACATATCATGCTTCTGCAATTAAATGTATCTCAGGTCAATATTACTCAAATGAAAATACAAAAGTATGTAGAAATAAGTTCTTTATATTTTTCATGAAATTAAAAAAATCTACCTCAGCAAAAAGACTACTAAAAAAGCATAGGACCTGAAGTAAATACGAAAAAGGACTAAAGCATATTTTCAATTAGAATGTCGCCTATAAAGGTCTTTTTCTTCCGGTATGTTCTGAATTCGTTTACATGAATTTTAAGAGATAAACAATTTTCTTTCATGTTATTTTAAATTATTACTCGTCTTATTTAGTAATAGTAGAGCACGCAATAAATATTCTCTCTAATATTTTGTTTCTCACTGAAAATATAGTCGTGCTCATGTATTAACAACAAAAAACTAGATAGTGTGTACTACATAATGAGAGCATCTTTTTGCTGAAATAAATTATATTAACAGTAAAGTTAGTTATTCATGATCTACTCTTAAACAAAGGCCAAACTAACGTAAATGCCTTGTAAACTCTAAAATCCTTCGATTTATTAAATAAAAGGCTTTCTTAATTGATAAGATTTTCACTTGATTACATGTCTCTTAACAAAATCAGTTAACCATTGGTAACATTATCTTTTTTTATGGAAAATCTTTAAGCAACAATTTATAGAATTCCATTTCATATTCTATATTTAATGATAGTTTCTATATTACATGTCTTTTTTTGCTTATCAAATTTAATTACGTAATATATATCCTTACGTGCATTTTTTTCCCTTTACCAAATTAATATTTCTTAATTCATTCACTCCTTTTTTTTTTTTTTTGCCTAGCTATAAAATGGCTCTAATTATAAACTTCTCTTATCCATAATTTTCTCTTCTAAAATGAATTCTAAAGTTTTTTTCCTTTTATCTATTTTAGCCTTTTTGGCTTTCTCTCAACTTGCTTTAGTTTCATGTAGAAAGGCCAAAACCAACCATGGTTTAGATGGATTCACTATTGATCTTATCCACTGCGATTCTCCTCTTTCTCCCTACTATAACCCTTCCATCACCCCTTCTCAACGCCTCCAAGATGCATTCCAAAGATCTTTCTCCCGAGCATCTTTCTTCACGAAAGCTTCCATCCATCCCACCACACTTGTCAATCATACTATTCAATCAGACATCATTCCTGAGCCCGGAGATTATTTAATGAAAATTTTCATCGGTATGCCCCCAATGAAAACCTATGCAAGTCTTGACACTGGGAGTGACTTGACATGGGTACAATGCAAGCCGTGTACTCATTGTTATAAACAAATATTACCCCTTTTCGATCCTCAAAAAAGCTCAACGTATAAAATAATTGGTTGTAATAGTAAGGAATGTGAGCTAGTAAGAGATAAAACTTGTGACAAAAAGAATGTTTGTGAATATGAAATGCAATATGGTGATGGTTCTTATAGTACTGGAGATGTTGCTTCTGAGACATTCACATTTGATTCAACTTCTAAAAAGGTTGATAATATTTCAATTCCACAGGTTATTTTTGGTTGTGGACATAGTAATGATGGCACTTTTAGCAATCGTACTGCTGGGATTGTGGGATTAGCAGATTCAAAAATCTCTTTTATTAATCAACTTGATAAACAAATTAAAGGGAAATTCTCTTATTGTTTAGTCCCAAATAATGATTTATCGCCATCTTCTCATCCTCCCAATACTACAAGTAAAATTAATTTTGGTTCTAAGGCAGTTGTATCGGGGCCTAACGTTCTTACAACTCCCATAATTCGAAGGGACACCGATATATTCTACTATCTATATCTCGAAAGTGTTAGTGTTGGAGGTAAGAAGTTAGAGTTTAACTCTCCACAACTCATGAATTCTTCTAGTACTGCTAATGAAGACTTGGGAAATATTATAATCGATTCTGGCTCAACGTTGACAATGATCCCTGGTAAATTTTATGACAAATTGGAATCAACTTTGGTGGAAATGATTAAAGGTAAAGTTAAATTATGAGACCATTTTTAAACGTATAATAAATCATACTTTTAGTTATTTAATTATTATATTATGTCTCAACAGGTAAGAGGATAGAACATGGCCCGCTTCCCATATGTTACGAGACGAAAAGCATTGTCAATAAAATTCCTAAGATTGTGTTCCATTTCAAGGATGCTGATATCGAGTTGCTACCTATGAATACATTTGCAAAAGTTGATGATTTGAGTTGTTTTTCAATTGTTAAGGGGAATTCCGATTTTGCTATTTATGGAAACTTGCAACAGATGAATTTCCTTATTGGATATGATCTTGTAAATCACAAGCTCTCTCTCTTACCTACTAATTGTACCAAACACTGATAAATTTGGATTACAATTTCATATTTTTAATTAATTAATTAACCACTTTGTATGTAATGAAATTTGTCCTTTGTTTAATGGGAGTATGAATGTGTTAGTATTTTAAATGTCCTTTTCTTTAAGTTCATAATAATTCTAAATTATTGTAATCTAGTTTGATCAGGATTTTCCGATTGAAAAGTAGAAGAAAAAGAAGGCAATGTACTAAAAATAATCCATGTTAATTAGAATGTAGGGAAAATTTCAGAGACCTCCCTCCAGGTTTCGCTCTATAACACTCGCCTATTCTGTGGTTTACGATATTACGTCTACCTCCCTTATTTTCATTTTCTTGTAATCATTCTTCAAATCTATTTAAAATAAATATATATTAATATAGATTTGACAATTTTACCCTTCTATATGCAAGCTTAGATCTAATTTTCAATGATTTATCTCTATTTCTTGGATCATTTTTTTCTTTGCTCGTGAAAATATTTAACTAGAACAAAATCTGATCGTTCTTATCGGATTTCTCTCTTGGGGAGTTCATTTTTATCTTCAATTTGAAGAAATTGTTGCCGGAAAATGATGGGTTATGTGGGTAAATAAATCATCAGTGAATTGGTAAAAGGTAAAATGGAGATGAAGAGGTTAATATTTGGTGAAAATTGTGGGTCAGCTTGAATAA
The DNA here is from genome assembly GCF_000226075.1 of Solanum tuberosum. Classification (NCBI taxonomy): domain Eukaryota; kingdom Viridiplantae; phylum Streptophyta; class Magnoliopsida; order Solanales; family Solanaceae; genus Solanum; species Solanum tuberosum. Next base: position 123,529 of record NW_006239386.1, on the reverse strand, counting down.
AGACTTTGATATTTATTTGATAAAAAAAACATGTGTATATATATATAGAATTAATGTATTTGTGCTGATTTATTTTAAAGTATTGTTAAATGAGTTATTTTTATATAATATTTATTAATATGAAGAAATTAATATATAGAAGGGTAAAATTGTCAAATTTAAATTAATTTATATTTATTTTAAATAGGTTTAAAGAATGGTTACAACTACAAAAAAAATGAAAATAAGGGAGGTAGACGTAATATCGTAAACCATAGGGGAGGTGAGTGTTATAAAGCGAAACCTGGAGGGAGGTCTCCGAAATTATCCCTAGAATGTATCAAATAGGTAATACAGTATCACACTCAAGACTATAATTATATGTCCATATGTTTATTTTTTGAATTTGGATTGTTTTAACCTTTTTTCCCAAAAAATATATTTTATGCTCAATAAGACAGATGATTGATATTTTAATAATTGTAAAGTCAATTGATTCATCCGATTTCTCTCCATGTATTGAAATTCACATAGATAAGATATGAAATCTGGAAATTTAGAACTTCTTTGAAGACAATGGTTCACTATTCAAAAATATTTAAATACATGTTCACATCTAATACAAGGCATACCTTTGTATTTTTCTTTGTAGAAATTCAGAGTGACGATAAATTCAAGTCATTTGAGAGAAATTATCCACAAATATGACAAAATACTTATGTCCCGTTTTAAAAATTACATTTGATGATCCCCAAACATCAAAATGAACTAACTCAAAAACTGACTCCACTTGTTTATCAGCCCCTTAGACTTATTGAACTACGATAAATTTTGACAAATTGGCATGACTAACAATTCAATGAAGAAACTTTGAAATTAGGGACAAAGCTTCTTTAACATATGCAAAGAATTAAAGATGTTTCAAATGGAGACACGACATTGGAGTAGCAACAAATTGAGGCCCCCAATATTCATCAAGAATACAGAGACTACCAAATACATGTCATTTACCTATAATCTTATTCCCTTTAGATCACGATACATATAATAATCAGTAAAGAATGAGATATAGTATTTCAAATTTCTGATAAGCTTACTCACATGCATCAAATTAAAGACTAACTTTGATAGACTTAAAACAAGTGACAAGGTAATGGAGGAGGTTGGTTTGATAGTCCTAAATCCTATAATTTTACACGTGGAACCATCAACTATTGTCACAGGAGAGAATATTCTATGTGATCGAAAGCTAAAAAATATAATAGAATTATCCGTCATGTGATATATGACACTTAGATCAATCTCCCATTAAATCAAGAAGAGATCAGACATGTTTTTTTCCAACTCAACAAGATTAGTAGCCAAAATTGATTCCTTAAAGTAATTTTTGATATTGTGAGAATTTTGCTCGCTCTTCTACCGAAAGAAAAATTATTTTATTCGAAGAAATAAGAGCCACAATTTTAATCCTTTTTTTCAAATATGTAAACAACATACGAACTCATCAACAATAAATATACCTAGAAGCATGTATACAATATGATTCCACAAATAAAACATAGTCTAAAATGATTTTAGCAACCAAGGAATCAGTTGTTGATAAGAGAAAGAAATCCTGAACCAACAACTATGTCCACACAACACCAATTATCCGAAACAAAGTAGAATTAACCGTCACAGAACCACAAATCACAAACCAGATTCAATGTCAGAGAAGAGAAACGAACCTGGAAGTGATGAACAAAGTTTCCAAATCATGTTTTAACAACAAAATAGACCTGAGGTTCGCAGGAAATGAAGAGCCAACGTTGAAACACACAGAAGGATCTACTAAAATAAGATAGAGCCTATTTCTGAAACAGAGTCAAAACATATTGACACGAGCTTATAGGCTTTGATACCATGTGATCGAATGGAAGATCTTATCTTATTTCAGTAGATGGGCAATGAATAAATAGAATGAAATTAAGAGGGATTCCTATTATTTGCTACCTTTTACTATACATTTGCTACCTAAATATAGCAATGTACATTACTAATATATTAAGATTGAGGTCTATATACATTCTGTAACAACAATCAATTTATATATTTCCATTTCCTATTTTCTATATAATATTAATTTCTACATTACATATCTTTTTCTGATCATCAAAATTAATTAATATCTTTACGTGCATTTTTTTCCATACTAACATTAATCTTCCTTAATGCATTCATTCTTCTTTTATTTTTGCCCTATAAAATGACACTAATTATCAACTTCTATTATTCATAAATCACTCTTCTAAAATCTATTATTCTCCTTAAACCTTACCTATGAAAATGAATTCTAAAGTTTTTTTTCTTTTTTCCATTTTAGTTTTTTTGTCTTTCTCTCAACTTGCTTTAGTTTCTTCTAGAAAGGCCAAAACCAACCATGATTTAGATGGATTCACTCTTGATCTTATCCATCGCGATTCTCCTCTTTCTCCCTACTACAACCCTTCCATCACCCCTTCTCAACGCCTCCGAGATGCATGCCACCGATCTTTTTCCCGAGCATCTTTCTTCACAAAAGCCTCCATCCATCCCACCACACCTTTCAAACACGATATTCAATCAGACATTGTTCCAATACCCGCAGAATATTTAATGAAAATTTCCATTGGTACACCCCCAAGGGAAACCTTTGCGATTGCTGACACTGGTAGTGACTTGACATGGATACAATGCAAGCCTTGTACTGAATGTTTTGACCAAATCTTTCCCCTTTTCAATCCTAGAAAAAGCTCAACTTATAAAATCATTGGATGTCATAGTAAACATTGTGAGGCAGTGGGAGAAACAGTTTGTGTTAGAAAAAATGTTTGTCAATATGAGATGCATTATGGTGATAATTCTTATAGTGTTGGTGATATTGCTTCTGAGACATTCACATTTGCATCAACAACATCTAAAACCAATAAAAAGGTTGATAATATTTCAATTCCACAAGTTATTTTTGGTTGTGGACATGATAATGGTGGCACTTTCAACAATTTTACTGCTGGGATTGTTGGATTAGGAGGTTCAAAAGTCTCCTTTATTAAACAACTTGATAAACAAATTAAAGGGAAATTCTCTTATTGTTTAATCCCAATGGATTTATCATTACCATTTTCTTTTGATCCCAATATTACAAGTAAAATTAATTTTGGTCCTAAGGCAGTTGTATCGGGGCCTAACGTTCTTACAACTCCCATTATTCGAAAGTACCCCGATACATTCTACTATCTAAATCTCAAGAGTGTTAGCGTTGGAGGTAAGAAGTTGAAGTACTTCAAGTCTTCACAACTCATGAGTTCTTCTGCTGCTGCTGATAAAGATTTGGGAAATATTATAATCGATTCTGGTACGACATTGACAATTGTCCCTGAAGAATTTTACAAGAAATTGGAATCAACTTTGGTGGAAAAGATTAAAGGTAAGATTAAATTTTGTGACTATTTTTTAAAGTATACATTTTTAGTTATATCTAATTATTATATTATGTCTCGACAGGAAAGAGGAAAAAGGATCCCTCGAATTACTTTCCCCTATGTTATGAGACGAAAAGCGTTGTCAATTTTCCTAAGATTGTGTTCCATTTCACGGATGCTGAAGTCGAGTTATTACCTATGAGTACATTTGCAGAAGTTGATGAAAATTTGACTTGTTTGTTAATTGTTAATGGGGGTGTTGATGGTCTAGCTATTTACGGAAACTTGGCACAAATGAATTTTCTTGTTGGATATGATCTTGTGAATCATAAACTCTCTTTCTTGCCTACTGATTGTACCAAACACTGATAAATTTAGATTTAATTTCATATTTTTAGTTAATTAAGCACTTTCTATGTAATGAAATGTGGCCTTAAATTTTGTTTAATGGGAGTATGTATGTGTTGGTACGTATTTTTAATGTCCATTTCTATAAGTTCATAATGATTCTCTTATCATTATAATCTTTGACGTTTTAATATTTGGAAGGGGAATAAAAAATCATGATAATTTTGGAAAAGAGGTAAAGCACTAAAAGTGAGATACCATGTTAGAATGTCCCAAATAGGCAATATTATATATATATATATATATATATATATACTCAGCATGATTTTATGTCCATATTTTGATTTTCTGAATTTGGACTCTAATTTATCACACAATTTGAAAGGCAATTTGATTCTCAATAATGCAGATCAATGATATAGATATTTTTATAGCCTAACTACTACGAAATTCGTCACCAGTCTATCTTTACTTTGTAGCTAATGAAAATTTGTCGATAATTCATCACTAAGTTGAATTAGCGATGAATTTTGTTGTTTAACTATAAATTTTGTCCGTCACTAAATTCAGCTTCTTTTTTTTAGTAGTACGTAGTTTCATACAAATGTTGGTACAATTTGTAATTTGTTTGAATTAAAAAATAAATAATAAAAAGAGGTATATCTTTATATTTTTCTTTGTAGGAATTGAATAACTAAATAATCTTAGTATAATTATTTTCTTGAAAGTGGCTCGCGAAAATTAAGGTTCTTGAGTACTAACTAACAAAGTTGATTGACTCATTCGATACTAGCAATAAATCTAAGAAATTATTGGATATCCTTTCTTTTTTTCTCCATGTGATATTCCATAGGATCATGATATTTGATTGGATTGTCAATTCTTGGAACTTACAAAATACGTAGAATCACCATCATCAATTAAGATCCAATGTATTAATTTCATCATCTGTTTTTGGTACAGAGGGTCATAGGTTCGAATCATGTCACCTTGATATGAATACAGTAGCCTTCTATAAAAGTTCTATTCAACTCAAAGTTACGATTTCTGTTTATGCAATATTTAGTAGCCTTGAAGAATTTACACTGTTTTCATTCTTAATCTACAAATTTTAAACATTATTGATTCAATTCACCATGTTTTTCATGAGTACTAAAGTACCACACATTTCCTATTCCAAAAGCATAACAGAAATTCATTTCCTACAATAGTTTACAAAAGCTAATGAAATAGTCGAATGACTTTCTTATTTAAAAAAGTGACACTGATAGATTATTTCAATTACTTGATGATCATATAAGAAATTAACTTCATCGATTGATGTTGAAGGGAAAGCTGATATTGAAGACAAATCTACCTCAATAAGTACAAATCAAGTTCCAGACCTGTACATATTTCTTCAAATTTGAATCTAAAACGTTGGGTGATTCTCAATGGAATTGTTTCATCTCATCCATCAAAGATCTCCTTCAGTGCAGGTGTAGATGCCAATATCAATTTCACAAATTCCATTTCCATCTCAAAACCAATAAAATAATGCACAGCTTCACAGCACCACACGAGATTGATTTGGCTCGTAAGAATTGTATAACAGATCGATTCCACAGCAATGCCTACTACTCCCTAGAATATATTTGATAACAGTTAGGCAGGTTCAGATGAAGAAACCATATTAATACGTTCAATGAGAAAATAGGAGAGTGCTTACACATTCAATGGTAAGTTCTTGTAATTTAGGGCAGCTTGTAATCAAGTAACCTGTGCTTGAAACCTCGTCAACATTATATTTCTGAAAGACATATCCAAAATACAGAGAGATTTGACATTGTTTAGAGCACTCGGCAGATTCTCTGGTATACCTCCCATGGCCAAGTACTAGAAGCAAGTCAAAAATCGGTAAAAGATACATCATTTGATTATGATATGTACCAACTTTCATTTGTAGACTATAATTAATATCATCACAAATGTACATTACCTCTACTGATGAACCGCCTAGTTCCAGTTCCTCCATGGAAGACATGTAAATGGAATAACTTTGTAAGATTAGAACAAAAAGGTGACGGATCCATCAAAACTCGTGACTTGAGTTGAGCCACACAATGACGCTTCTAAGTATCGGGGCATTCTTGAAGCAAATGGACTCTGATGTTCCAAGAAAGTCGAAGCATTTGAGATTGGCGGCATCAACTTCAAGAATATCAAATTCGGCGCACCTAGTCAACCTCAAACTTTCAAGCAATGGGCATTTGGATGTGAGATACCTTAATATTGTTGGATCAAAACTGACACTTTGAAGATTCAGACTAATAGGCTTTGCTAACCCTTTGAAATCAGGTGGAGGGTGGAAGAATCACATATCAAGTTCCAGATGTCTTAGTTGCTGGAATGTAAAAAGATAAGAAGGTAAATGATATTTGTTGCCAGAGAATATTTGAAGAGCGAAGTCCTAGACAGTTTTCTTTGACAAGAAGAGCATCCAGTAATAAATATCAAGATAACACGTCAAATAGGGGGATATCAGGATAATCTTGGAGCGGTACACTTTAGTATTGGTCCTTGATGGATTCGTAGGACTTGGTAAATGACTGTCTTGGCTACTTTATTGTTGTTGAAAGAAGTGAAAAATCACTAAGAAAATCAAGTTGTGCACATGTTACCCATTTGTTCCTCCCGTCTTTTGACAAGATACTAGTCTTTACTGCATCTTTCAAAGACAAGCTCCTTAGAATTTTATCCAGGACATTACAGGGCAAATTGTAGCACTCTTCGTGGTTTAATACACAAGTTTGTAGACAACTCTAATAATTCAGATCTGGAATAAAGAAAATATCCAAATTCTCATAAATACACATTTTAACAATGTATGCATAGTCTTATATAACTACTAGCTAGTTCAACTTTTTCAATTGATGGAGGTTTATCATTTCGCCATTATCGGAGGGAAAAATAATGATGAATGCGAGGGTATGAGGAAAATGTTGATTGGAGACAACAATGGTGCTTTCATGAATTTAATCTAGAAGATTTAACAATGTATATGTATATACAACTATAAGGATATTTCACCTAAATGCACATCACTTTTTTTTTTGGCGAGGGGAGCCAAGGAAGTTATATCCATTTCAAGAAAAAGATCTTGTAGAAATCTATTCTTGCAATTGGCAAAACCTACATTAGAGCAATTAGCTCATTCTCTATCTTTGGAACGTCAGACAACTATTTCCATTTCTATAAAAAGATTTTACAGAAATCTATACTTAACATATGAGATATCTACTTTAACAATTTTTTTTTTTACCAAAATCCACCCAGATTATTATAGAATTATAAACAAATTGGAAGTAAGCAGACATAGGCTCCAAAATCCTTGGGAGTTCCGCCCCTAGGGTTTTTGTCTAGTGGTAAGTGTGTTGCCTGTGTTGCGTGGATTAGGCATAAATCGTGGTTTGCAACTGATGAAACCTACTATTTAAGCTGAGAAGACTATAATCTGGATGTGTATTCTTCTCGGCTTCAATAGTAGGTTTCATCGGTTGCAAACCCAAACCCGAGATATATGTCTAATCCATGCAACATGGGCAGCACACTTACCACTATACAAAAGTCGTAGGGGCGGAACTCCTAATGATTTTTGGGGCCTATTTATGCTTTCTTCCGATCTATTCATAATTTAGATAGTAATCAGGGTGGATTTGGGTGAAAAAAATTTGCAAGAGTAGATATCTCATATGTTAAGTATAAATTTCTATAAAATCTTTTTCAAGAAATGGAAATAGCTGACATTCCAAAGATGAGAATGAGCTAATTGATCTAATGAAGGTTTTCCAATTGCAAAGAATAGATATCTACAAGATCTTTTTCTAGAAATGGAAATAGCTTCCTAGTCCCCCTCGCCAAAAAAATGTATTGTGTATTGAGGTGAAATATCCTTTTATGTATATATATACACACATTATTGAATCTGCTAGATTAAATTCATGCTTTCACCATTATTGTCTCCAACCAACATTTTTCAGGTACTCTCTCATTCATCATTAATTATTTTCTCCCTTCTATATTGGCAAAATGATAAACTTCTATGCAATCGAAAATGTGAACTAGTAGTTATAAAAGACTATGCATACATTGTTGAAATGTGTAATTATGAGAATTTGGATATTTTCTTTATTTCAAATTTGAATTATTAGAGTTGTGTGCAAATGTGTGTATTAAACCATGAAGAGTGCTACAATTAGCAATTTGCCGTGTAATGTCCTGGATAAAATTCTAGGGAGCTTGTCTTTTGAAAGATACAATGAAGACCAGTATCTTGTCAAAAGACTTGCGGTACAAATGGGTAACACGTGCAGAACTTGATTTTTGTAGTTAGTTTTTCACATCTTTCAACGACAACCAAGAAGCCAAGACAATCATTTACCAAGTCCTACGACTACATCAAGTACCAATACTAAAATTTACAGTTCAATGTCCTAATTTGACATGTCTTCCTGATATTTATTACTAGATGCTCTTCTTGTCAAAAAAAATGTCTAGGAATTCACCCTTCAAATATTCTCAGGCAACAAATATCATTTACCTATCTTTTTACATTCCAGCAACTAAGACATGTGGAACTTGATATGTGCTTCTTCCACCCTCCACCTGACTTCAAAGGGTTTGCGAAGACTATTAGTCGTAATCTTTAAGATGTATGTCTAATCCACGCAACTGGGGTGGCACACTTACCACTAGACAAAATATAGTGGTAAACATAGAAACATGAGATCAACTTTTTTTCACAAAGGAATATAACATTCTAAAGGTTAACAGGTAGATAACAAGGGAAAATTCACCATTTGATAATATATTTCCCCTGTTTCAAACTGCTTGATAGTACTACATTTGACTTTTCACCCGGTCTGCTATAGAAAAGTGTTTGTTACTCACAAATAGTAGCTTGTACGAAGGAAGAAGCTAATCTATCAGAATTGAGACAGGGAGGAGAGGCGAAAGAGAGATTTTCGAGTCTGCAAGCAAAAGCAACAACGGCTTTTCAGTCGTTGCGCGCTGGTTTGTTGTTAAGGGGTATAATTATTTCCTATACAAGAGCATAGTCGAATGAAACAAGCTAGAAATCTCAACTTAGGGCCAGAGTACTATTCTCTACCCAACTAATGAAAATTCACAATTTCTGTAAACATGACTACATATGACTTTTCACCTGATCCCTAATCGAGACTGTTTGCTACTTTCTTTTCAAATACAACAGAATATCAAAATCAAATAAGCTAGAAATTTCAACCTAGATTCTGTTGAAGAAATCAATTGGCATTCGTACCAGAAAAACGGCCAGATCGGTTATCTACCGAGTTTCGAACTTTGTGTCAATGTTGGGATTTCACCTTTAGAGAGTTGAATTTGGACGCTTAACGATAGCAGAGTCCGCTGGGAGAGAGATCGAAAGCTGCCCTCTACTTTTTAGTCTCATTTTTCGCCAGAGTGATGTTTGGTGTTTTAACTCCTCGCTTAATGGTTAGCAGAATCTGGCTCAAAAATTGATAACCCGTCCAATCCATCCAAAATTTTATGAGGTTGGGACTTGGGCATGAGATAATTTTATATTGGGCTGATTTTAGTCCAATCAAATATAACCCAAATTTTAAAGTTGTCTTCAATTTAGCCCAATATTAATCTAATTCTAGCCCATATTGTGCCTTAGGGCTCAAATCTCGAGTCTTGAATATCTGGTTTCGATTAAAGATTGGATCGGGTCCTGAGTCAGGATTGACGCTCAGATGTCGCTCCCGGGTCTCGATTGCTAGAGCTACACTTGGTTGCCGAGTCTCGAGTTCATGTATCTAGTCTCACCTCGGGTAAGGGATTGGATCTCGAGGCTCGAGTCTTAGGTTCCGAGTCAAATTTTTAGAAATGGGTGGACCAAGCAATTTTGAACTTCCAAATGCCTTAGTGGCTGGAATGTAAAAAGTAATAATGTAAATGAAATTTGTTGCCTAAGCTTACACGGAGGGTGAATTCCACGACATTTCTTTTTGACAAGAAAAGTATCCAACAATCAATATTAGGAGATCTTATCAAGTTAGAGCCTCTAAGTTTAAACCTCAGTATAGATCCTTTATGGAGTAATAAGATTTGGTAAATGATTGTCTTAGCTTCTTGACCATGTGCAAACGACTTGAAAAAAGTGATAATCAAACGCAAGCTCTTGACGTGTGACCCCTTTATTCCTCCAATCTTTTGATAAGACACAACAATCACCCTAGAATTCCGTCCAAAATATTGCGGGGAAAGTTGCTAATTGAATCGATACTGGATCTCCTAGTACTCTTCGTGGTCGAGTACTAATGAGAGTTAGTAGGCACCTCTGAAAACTGAGATTAGGAAAGCTAACCAATAGTACTAAGCAAATGTGGTTATCAACTTTCAAAGTATTCAATATTCTTTGGAGAATTTCGAATAAAGACAATATTCAAATTTACATGAATACATATTTAAACAAGTACGCATGCATAGCCTTACATGACTAATAATTCAATAATTTCAACTAAATACAAAAACCTTTAGGTTCCTTTTTATTACATTGACAAACTCAATTCTGAGGAACATCGTCCATCCAAAAATTAAAATATTTTCCTTTATGAAGAGATCAAACAAACAATGAAATTAAAAAGGAAAATAAGAATCTCGGATAAACAATATTGTTATTGCTACGAAGATAGATCAATCTCATGAATGATAGATAAATTCTACATTAGGTGATGCTCAAGGGAATTGCTTCATCTCCTCCATCATTTTCATTCCCCTATGACGGATATCTGCAGAAGTCGCAATGTATATTTTCTCAAGTTTAGTTGCATATGCCAATACATGCTTCAAGAATTCTGTTTCAGTTTTATTAACCTAGTACAGGAGGGTCATATCCACGCTTTTGAGCCGCTTCATTGCACTATGTGTCATTGCCATTTCTTTTGATCGCAAGGGATGTGTACACACGCACACGCTTCGAAAGCATCAGACTTGAGAAGGGAAAAAGAAGATTAATTATAAGAAGAAGCTAAAAATCAACCTCTTTACAATCAAAAGATGAAAACTGAGACATACCGTAATTAGAAGCCTTTCTATGTTGGGGCATCGATTGATCAAGTCAAGCACGTATGCAACCCAGTCAACCATAGTAAAGATCAAATTCTTGAAATTCAAAATTTTGATGTTGTCTAGTGTTAACTGAGGCTCTGGTACTGTAAAGGACTAAAACAAAGTGCGACAAAATTAGCTAAAATTACGAGGAAAATCTAGTAGTGCATCAGACAGATATTTCAATGATGATGATTACCTCCAACATGTTAAAAGGCATGCCCAATACAATTTCCTCAAGCAGAGGGGTTCTTCTAAAGCAAAGGGAATTTGCTCTGCCGCTGAATTCAAAGATTTTTAGATTGGGGCCCTCAATAATGAAGCTATCAAACTCACTGCAGCAAACCATTAATACATGCTCAAGTAATGGGCTACTTGAAAGGAAGACTTGAAATGACATGGGCTCAAAGGTTACAACTTGAAAGTTAAGGGTAACAAGACTTCGAAAACCTTTAAAGTTGGGAGGAGGGTGGAATTTACAACTATTAAGTTCCAGGTGCTTTAGATCCTGAAATTTGAATAGGTGAGAAGGGAGGCGAAAACATGTAAGAAATGCAAGTGATAATTCCTGGACATTTTTGTTCGACAAAAACAGAATCCAATTATCAATATCAGAAAAAAGGTTGGAGCTAGGGTACAAGAGGCTAAATTTATGTACTTCTCCTTGATGCATCAATAGGACTTTATAAATACTTGTTTTCAGGAGGAGTTCTTTGTTGATGTTATAATCAAACACTAGTTCGGAACGTACTACCCACTTGTACCTCCATTTTGTTGACAAAACACTTGTCCTTACGGCATCATCCAAAGACAAGCATCCTAATATCTTCTGAAGAAGATCACAAGGCAAACTGCTAATCCTATCTGCACCAGAGCTTCCTCCACTCCTCATATTCATGGAACTTTGCGAATTGAGAATCAGGTGGTTAACACATTATCATAAGCATCTTTTATTAAATTCTTCCTATCTAGTCAAATATACTACATGTCCCTTAACAATATATCAATAGCTGAATTCAGTTTATGTCGAAGTGATCAAAAGGAAATCATCAGGGATCGGGTAAAAGGTCATATTGATCCTACATTCTAGTAAAACATGATTACATATGACATTTCACCCGATAGTAGAACATGACCACATCCGACTTTTCACTCAGTTCCTAATCGGAGAGTGTTAGCTAGTTTATTTTCAATACAAAAGCACATCAGAATCAAATAAGCTAGAAAATTCAACCTAGATTCTCTTGAAGAAAACCAATAGTCAATGTACCAGAAAAACGATCAGATCCATTATCTACCAAGTTGGGATTTCCCCTTTACAGAGTTGCATCCAGAGGCTTATCAGTAAAAGAGGCTTAATGTTTAGCAGAATGCACCACAGATAGATTGAAATGTACCATCTATATTTTCTTACTTCTAACCAAAAAATAGGAAAGATTTGGGAAGTGAGTGTTGTTGTAAAATGAAAAGAAATCACAAAAGAACAAGAGAATAATACTGAAAAATGTATCTATTTTTTGGATTACAATAAAAAGTATTAAATGATATCATAGATCTAAGTATTAATATGTAAGGGTTATAGAAATAACTCTTTGAGATGTACTTGACCGTCAGGAACGTTGGGAAGCACTATGTTGTTTCAGGTTGACCTCCGGGAAGAACTTCCGCTTGCGGATGCCTTCACCGACTGCAGAATGCTTTCTCCAATGCTTTATATGTCTTTAGAAAGTTATGAACCCCTGCCCCCTATTTATAGATATAGGAAGTAGGAAGTCCAAGTGTAAATGAATTTTGTTGCCTCATTTTGATAGTCATTAAGTTTATCACAAATGTATTTTATAAGGTTGCTTGTGATTGGTCAAGACATGTCATTTTGGACACTAAACGACTTTTGATTGGTTCTTGTTCTGATTGGAGTTTCCACGTCATCTAAACACATGTCATCATCTAGTTGGTCTTGAATTTGAATAGGATGTCATGTCCTTAAATACCTTACATGAGTTTGTGCCTTCAGTGAAATGGACTATCGGTTTGAAACTTAATCCAGATTTAGTATGAATTAGACCAACAATTTAATGTGTTTGCAACGTTCCCTTGAGATCTTGACCAAAATAATATTACATAAATCTTTGGGAGTTATCTAAATCTATGCCATTACATAGTAAATGGTAATAAATGTCATCGATTCATTAATTTATGGGAAAATATCAAATATGCTATCAGACATTGAGAAAAAGAGTTATTCATGTCATCTGTTAATAGTTCTAATACACAGTTTACAAGGCTCAATAATCATAGTCCAATAATCACAATTCAACAATCAACACATATCAAGTATGTAAATCACAATAGTTAAACGGATCAATCACAAGTATCAAGTGCATCAATCACATTTAACAAGTAGATCAATCATAAGCATCAAAATGCATTAAATCACAATAATCAAACTCTTGCTGGAACCATTTCCCTTCGGCACAATATCACTAGTAGGAACTATTTTTCATCGGCTTTATATCACAACACCAGGCGGAACCATTTCACATCGACTTATATCATATCATTAGCCGGAACCATTTCTCATAGGCTTATATCATATCACTAGCCGGAACCATTTCCCATCGGCTTTATATCACATTACTAGCCAGAAACCATTTTCCTTCGGCTTTATATCATATCACTTGACGAAACTATTTTTCATCGGCTTTATATCACATGTCTCATCAGGGTGTACCACAATCAATGCACATAAAAAAAATTACACCATAAGGAAGAGACAACCATTCAAGCAATTCAAGTCCACATTCATGCCATCAAAGCATTTCATCAATCAATCAAATAGGGGCCACAACAAGGAAATTCACAAAGCATTATGATCAACACGTAGCCTTTTCATTAAACCCCTTTTTATCCATTAATATTATCAAGTGGAACAATGAATCCATCACCTCATTCCCATTACTCCCCAACACACATTCCCATTACTCCCCAACACACAATGAAGGGAAATACACCATTCTACTATATTACAAAGTTTAAGAGATCACTTGCCTCAATTCAATCAAACAGTCAATCCAAGACTTTAGTCTTCCCTTCCGAACAACGTCCAAAGTCACACAATCTATTTCAATCAAGTAATCATGATAAGATTCTGAAAATAACAATACCCAATTTATACTCTTTGAAAAATGGGTCAGTCAACTCAAAAACTCAATTCTGAAAATAAGGTTTGAATCCGAAAATCTTTACTTGAAAATAACAATATCTTAGGCATTTAGAACTCATTGGTGAAAACCATTTCAAAAAAAGAATTAAAATCAGTTCACAATCACCATTTTAGTTAAGAACTCAAGTTCTTGAATAACCTAGCCATTTGCCAATCAAAATCCCAAGTTTTGATGTTAAAATTCATAAATAATCAAAGGGAGAAGAATTTTTAGGGTCACAAAAGCTTACCCAAATGATTTAGCACAAGAAATCCTTCCAAAATTGTCTCTAACAGTTTTACCAAGGTTAAAATGAAAAATGGGGCTAAAACCCCGAAATTGGCAGGTCAAGACCCCTCTCTAATGTCGCAAAAGCGTCCATAGGTTCGCTGTGGATGCTTATGATTGATGTACTTGTTAAATGTGATTGATGCACTTGGTACTTCTAATTGATCCGTTTGACTCTTGTGATTGACATACTTGGTACGTGTTGATTGTTGAATTGTGACTATTGGACTGTGAATATTGAGCCTTGTGAACTGTGTATTAGAACTATTAACGGATGACATAAATAAGTCTTTCTCAATGTGTGATATCATATTTGAGATTTTCCCATAAAATTATGAAACAATGACTTTTATTACAATTTCCTATGTAACGGAATACATTTAGACAGCTCTCAAAGATTCATGTAATATTTTTTTGGTCAAGATCTCAGGGAACGTTGCAAACACATTAAATTGTTGGGTCTAATTTATATTAAATATGGATTAAGTTTCAAACCAATGGTCAATTTCATTGAAGGCACAAACTCATGTAACGTATTCAAGAATATGACATCCTATTAAATTCAAGACCAACAAAATGATGTCGTGTTTAAATGACGTGGAAACTCCCAATCAGAGCAAGAACCAATCAAAAGTCGTTTATTGTCCAAAATGACATGTCGTGACCAATCACAAGCAACCTTATAAAATAGCATTTGTGATAAACTTAATGACTATCAAAATGAGGCAACAAAATTCATTTACACTTGAGCTGCCTACTTCCTACAACTATTAATAGGGGAGAGGGGTTCATAACTTCCTAAAGACATATAAATCATTGGAGAAAGCATTCTGCAATCTGTGAAGGCATCCGTAAGTGGAAGTTCTTCCCGGAGATCAACCTGAAACAACATCGTGCTGCCCGATGTTCCTAAAGGCCAAGTACATCTCAAAGATTTATTTCTATAACCCTTATATATTAATACTTATATCTATGACTTCATTTAATATTTTATTGTAATCCAAAAATTAGAGACATTGAAAATCATGTTTGATACATTTTTCAATATTATTCTCTTGTTCTTTTGTGATTTCTTTTCATTTTACAACAACACTCATTTCCCAAAATCTCTCCTACTTTTTGGTTAGAAGTAAGAAAATATAGATGGTACATTTCAATCTATCTGTGGTGTATTCTGCTAAACATTAAGCGGCAACTTTTGATCTCTCTCAGTAGACTCTATTAATTGTTGATAAGCCTCTGGATGCAACTCTGTACAGGCAGTGGCGGAGTCAGGATTCTTACAACTCTGTATATCCAGGGAAATCCCAACAGTGGCACAAAGTTTGAAACTTGGTAGATAACGGATCTGACCATTTTTTGGGTATATTGACTATTGGTTTTCTTCAGCAAAATCTAGGTCAAATTTTCTAGCTTATCTGATTCTGATGTGCTTTTGTATTGACAATGAACTAGATAAAACTTTCCAATTGTGATTAGGGATCGGGTGAAAAGTTGTATGTGGTCATGTTTTACTATTTTGGAAGTTCACATATTAATTCTTTTTTTTTTTTAAATTCACTTAAAAATTCACTTATATAAGATGCTTATGATAATTTGTTGACCACCAGATTCTCAATTCACAGAGATCCATGAATAAGAACGGTGGAGAAAGCTCTGGTGGAGATAGGATTAGCAGTTTGCCTCGTGATCTTCTTCAGAAGATATTAGGATGCTTGCCTTTACATGATGCCGTAAGGACAAGTGTTTTGTCAACAAAATGGAGGTACAAGTGGGTAGTACGTTCCGAACTAGTGTTTGATTATAACATCTACAAAGAAATCCTCCTGAAAACAAGTATTTATAAAGTCCTATTGATGCATCAAGGAGAAGTACGCAAATTTAGCCTCTTGGTCCCTAGCTCCAACCTTTTTTCTGATATTGATACCTGGATTCTGTTTTTGTCAAGCAAAAATGTCCAGGAATTATCACTTGCATTTCTTACATGCTGTCGCCTCCCTTCTCACCTATTCAAATTTCAGGATCTAAAGCACCTGGAACTTAATAGTTGTGAATTCAACCCTCCTCCCAACTTTAAAGGTTTTCGAAGTCTTGTTACCCTTAACTTTCAATTTGTAACCTTCGAGCCCATGTCATTTCAAGTCCTCCTTTCAAGTAGCCCATTACTTGAGCATGTATCGATGGTTTGCTGTAGTGAGTTTGATAGCTTCATTATTGAGGCCCCCAATCTAAAAATCTTCAAATTCAGCAGCACAGCAAATTCCCTTTGCTTTAGAAGAATCCCTCTGCTTGAGGAAATTGTATTGGGCATGCCTTTTAACATGTCAGAGGTAATCACTATCATTGAGATGTTTGTTTGATGCACTACTGGATTTTCCTCGTAATTTTAGCTAATTTTTTCACACTTTGTTTTAGTCCTTTACGGTACCAGAGCCTCAGTTAACACTACACAACATCAAAATTTTGAATTTCAAGAATTTGATCTTTTCTGAGGTTGAGTGGGTTGCATATGTTCTTGACTTGATCAACCGCTGCCCCAACATAGAAAGGCTCCTAATTACGGTATGTCTCATTTTTCATCTTTTGATTGTAAATATGTTGATTTTTAGCTTCTTTGATCTTATAATTAATCTTCTTTTTCCCTTCTCAAGTCGTATGCCTACACATCGTGTGCATGTGAGTGTACACATCCCTTGCGATCCCAAGAAATGACAATGACCCATAGTGCAATGAAGCGGCTCAAAAGTGTGGATATGACCCTCATGTGGGTTAATAAAACTGAAATGGAATTCTTGAACCATGTATTGGCATATGCAACTGCACTTGAGAAAATATACATTGCAACTTCGGCAGAAATCCGTCATAGGGGAATGAAAATGATGGAGGAGATGAAGCGATTCCCTCGAGCATCACCTAATGTAGAATTTATATATCATTCATGAGATTGATCTGTCTTTGTAGCAATAACAATATTGTTTATCCGAGATTCTTATTTTCCTTTTTTATTTCATTGTTTGTTTGATCTCTTTATAAAGGAAAATAATTTATTTTTCGGATGGATGTTCCTCAAGATTTAGTTTCTCAATGTAATAAAAAGGAACCTAAAGGTTTTTGTATGTAGTTGAAATTATTGAATTATTAGTCATGTAAGGCTATGCATACATACTTGCTTAAACATAAAACATGTATTCATGTAGATTTGAATATTGTCTTTATATCGAAATTCTCCAAAGAATATTGAATACTTTGAAAGTTGATAACTACATTGGCTTAGTACTATTGGTTAACTTTCCTAATCTCAACTTTCAGAAGTGCCTACAAACTCTCGTTAGTACTTGACCACGAGGAGTACTAGGAGATCTGGTATAGATACAATTAGCAACTTTCCCTGCAATATTTTGGACTGAATTCTAGGGTGATTGCCTTTGAAAGATGCAGTGAAGACTAGTAACTTATCAAAAGATTGGAGGTATAAAGGGGTCACACGTCAAGAGCTTGCGTTTGATTATCACTTTTTTCAAGTCCTTTGCACATGCTCAAGAAGCTAAGACAATCATTTACCAAGTCTTATTACTCCATAAAGGATCTATACTGAGGTTTAAACTTAGAGGCTCTAACTTGATAAGATTTCCAAATACGTACTGATTGTTGGATACTTTTCTTGTCAAAGAGAAATATTGAGGAATTCACCCTCCCTGTAAGCTTAGGCAACAAATATTATTTACCTTATTACCTTTTTACAGTCCAGCCACTAAGGCATTTGGAAGTTCAAAATTGTTTGGTCCACCCATTTCTAGAAATTTGACTCGGAACCTAAGACTCGAGCCTCGAGATCCAATCCCTTACCTGAGGTGAGACTAGATACACGAACTCGAGACTTAGGAACCAAGTCTAGCTCTAGCAATCGAGACTCAGGAGTGACACCTAAGCGTCAATCCTGACTCGAGACTCGATCCAATCTTTATTCAAAACCAGATATTCAAGACTCGAGATCCAAGCCCTGACACATAATATAGGCTAGAATTAGATTAATATTGGGCTAAATTGAAGATAACTTAAAAGGGAAAACTACATAAATTCCACTAGTTTAGGTCCTAATTACTAAGATTCGCGATAGTTTCAAATATTACTTCATCTACCATATTTCGTGCTTAGGATACATGAGCCTGAATCTGCGAGATACATGTATCTGCCAAATTTTAAAAATCGAGATACATATTTTATTTATTTAAATTAATTGGCTGTAACAGATTTTCTTTATTAGAGGAGTTATTGAGGATTTTCAAAATACATGGACAATTAATTCTGAAAATTTAAATTAATTAAATCCCTTAATATAAGGCGAAAATCAAGGATTTTAGCTATGTTTAATTAATTTCATTTTATTAGATTATTAATAAAAGTCAAAAACATGTATATCTTGGTCATGTCATTTGATAAGTTTCATTTTATTAGTCTTAAAATAATAAATTCATTAATTTGATGCATCTATTATCAATATATAATGTATCCAACCAACTAAACACTTAGATACATGAGTATCATACAAGTACATTCATATGTATCATAAAAGTATCTAGTATTAATTTCATGTATCTATTTATATGATGGAAAAAATGATTTTTTGCAAAACCATCAAATCTGACCGTTAAAAAGTAGCACGAATGGGTCCTTTCTATAAATACAATGGCATAGTTGGCTTCAACTATTAATGGATGGCATAGGTGAACCTTTTCTCAAAGTTCGATATCATATTTGAACTTTTCTGACCCGTTTAATTTCAATGACGTGGACATCTAATAAGAGGCCACAAAGAAAGAATGATTTTGCAAAGTATGATGATATATTTGAGCCTTTTCCCTTGTTTTATACAATTATGATATTCACTTCTAACAAATCGGGAAGTCTTTGATGGCTAAAACTCTTGTAATTAGGAAGAAGATAATCTATTTAAAAAAGTTAAATATTTGAGAAATAGATCTTTGGTAATTCACATGTTATCTAAGACAATTCAACTTATTAGGAAGCAATATTGTTTGTGAAGCAACTATAATACAGACACTCAAACTTAAGCCTCAACGGGAAACTAAACACTCCAACTCGTCCCCCCTGTGTTCTGGCGCTGATGTGATTATAAATTTTGGAATTTAAATACTACTACCACATTATGGGGAGAACATCAGCAAGACCAAAGAGCTGGTTAAAACAAGGTACTAAATCGTAATACAAAATAACAAAATTGTATATTTGCAAGCAAAACGTTAGAGCTACCTACCTAGAAATTGCATCTGCATTAGTTCTATATGCAACCTTTTGAGCTGCTTCAATTCACTACGTTGGGAGCGCATGAAATATGCAACATGTTCAGAAGGATCCTCTGAGGCATTACATATGAGAAAGTAAAAAAAAGAGAAGTTATGATTAATTGTCACGAGATAAAGCAGATGTATTGAAATTCAAAACTTTAATTAATGTTGTGCAGTAGTACCTGAGGCTTTGGTGTAGACCAGATGTCATGGTCAAAAACAGAATACGAACAAAATTAGATTAGTTTACATGGAAAGTTCAGTAATACATCTAATTGACTTATCAATGATAGTAATGAAAGAATTGGTTTTTCCAACTCATGTACATGTGCCAATTTACTTGGCTGATTTTCTGTTCCTCGGAGCCGAAGGATGCTAAGATGTTGAGGAGAATTGAAATAATCATGTAGCACACTTGGGACATCTCCCCTATCTTTGATAATCATTTTTTGCCTATAAAAGTAGAGGCAATTCTTCAATGTCAAATGTTAACCATCCCAAAAATCATAGCAAATTCTTATAAAAGTAGAGATTGAGAGAGCAATTTTCTTAGGTGTGATTGGGATATGTTGCTCTCTAGTGGACGAAGGATCATTTCAATCCTGACCATGTTAAATCTTGCGCTTTTCTTTTCATTTCCACTAATAATTGGTATCGGAGCCAAGGTTATATATATTTGAGTATACTCTGTGGCTGTCATACATTTTAAACTTCCGCATCAGAAAAAAAGTAATTTGTTCTTCTGTATTATCAGCTAATAAATAGTATGTGTAGCAGAAAAAGAAGAATAATCAACGAGTTTCATGAACTTTGAAATCGATAGATTCAGTGAACTCAACAACTTCAATATCTGGAAGATCCAGAAGATGGCGTTATTGAGGAGGGAAGGTTCAAACCATGCTATTGACGGAAAGTATCATGATGGTACATCAGCTTCTAACTGTCCCTTGCACATGACGTGTTTTGTGAAGTGAGAGAGTACCTGGAAAATGTTGATCGGAGACAACAATGGTGAAAGCGTGAATTTAATCTAGGAGATTCAATAATATGTGTATGTATACACATAAAAGGATATTTCACCTCAATACACAGTACATTTTTTTGGCGAGGGGGGACTAGGAAGCTACTTCCATTTCTAGAAAAAGATCTGGTAGAAATCTATTCTTTGCAATTGGCAAAACCTTCAGTAGAGCAATTAGCTCATGCTCTATCTTTCTGACGTCAGGCAGCTATTTCCATTTCTTGAAAATAATTTTATAGAAATTTATACTTAACATATGAGATATCTACTCTTGCAAAAAAATTTCACCCTTATTACTATATGAATTATGAACACATCGAAAGAAAGCATAAATAGGCTCCAAAAATCATTGGGAGTTCCGCCCCTACGGCATTTGACTACTAGTAAGTGTGCTGCCCATGTTGCAAGGAATAGGCATACATCTTGGGTTTGGGTTTGCAACCGATGAAATCTACTATTTAAGCCACAAGAAGAATATACAGCCAGATTAGTTATCTGCCGAGTTGCAAAATTTGTTCCACTGTTAGGATTTTTCTTTTACAGATAAGAAAAGAGAGTTATAATAACATAATTGAGTGCAGAGGCTTAATTGTACCAGAGCTGCCTCTACTTGTCCGTCTCTCCGTTTCATTTTTCTCTGAATGATCAGTGTTTCAATCTTCTCGCTTAAGTAAAGAATAGAAATAGAGAGATTTTGCATAATGCATTGTTGTTATATAATAAAAGGAAACTACAAAACTGAGAGCATTCGTTGTTTTTGACCCGTTTGTGACCTGTTTTTAGTAGTGTAAATCAAATTTAATAAAAACAAAACAAACTATGATTAATTTTAAGAAGAAAAAACAATCGTATTGAAGTTCAAAACTTTGATGTAATGCAGTATTACCATAGTGAAAATCGTTTTGGAAACGCTAAACGATGTTGGGGGACATGTTGCACTACATCAAAGTTCTGAACTTCAATACAACTGGTTTTTTTTTTTCTGACAATTAATCAGAACTTATCTTGTTTTTACTAAATTTTGACTTACACAACTAAATACAGGCCACAAACTGGGGGACAAAAAAAGGGATTTCCCTTGGTTTTGCGATTTCCTTTTATTTTATAATAGCAACACACTACACAAAATCTCTCTATTTATATTTTTTTTACTTAAGCGAGGATACTGAAACACCAAGCATCCACAAAGAGCAATGAAACTAAGAAATGGAAAAGTAGAGGCAGCTCTACTCCAGGTAAGGCTCTGGACTCAACTCTGTTTTTATAACTCTCTTTTCTTATCTATAACAGAAAAATCCCAACAGTGGAACAAATCTCTCAACTTGGTACATAACTTATCCGGTTGTATATCATTCTCGACTTAAATAGAAGCTTTTCACCTGTTGCAAACTGAAGATGTATGTCTAATCCACGCAACACAAGCAGCACACTTACCACTAGACAAATGCCTAGGGGCAGACCTACCAAGGATTTTTGGAGCCTATTTCTACTTACTTCCGATTGGTTCATAATTCATTTAGTAATAGGGGTGGATAGTTATTTGACGTTCAAAGATAGAGAATGAGCTAATTGCTCTACGTAGGTTTTGCCAATTGCAAGAATAGATTTCTGCAATATCTTTTTCTAGAAATGGAAGTAGCTTCCTTGTACCCCTCGCCAAAAAAATGTACTATGTATATAGGTGAAATATCCTTTTCTGTGTATATATATACATCATTGAATCTCCTAGAAAAGGAAATAGTTGTATCGGGGAATTATAAGGTTTCATGAAAGTTGGTGACGTTTGTTGTTTTGACTTCTTGCTTACATTACCAGAATGCAGATATATCCTTACTAGAAGTAATGAAGAAATCGGAAAACATTATTGTATGGGGCTATGGACTTAATTATAAAGATTGTAAGTGCTGCAAAGATTGATCAATCTCAATTACTGAATTAAAATCTGAGCCAATTAACTAAAGAAAGGACATTATTTACGACAAGTTTAAGAATTAAGACTACAAATTTCAAAACACTTTGTTTTTTTATTGAGAAACTCAATTCTGAAAACATCCATAAGAAAAATAAATTATTTTCCTTTCTGAAGAGATCAAACAAAGCACACAAAGAAACTAAAAAGATCGAAGAATCTCAATGGTGAGCCGTTTACCAAGAAATTTCAAAAATGAATATCAACTTCTTGGTATATAAATTCTTACATTGGGAATTGCTTCATCTCGTCAATCATTTTCATTCCCCTATGACTGAAATCTGCACTCGTCACAACACCTATTTTCTCAAATGCAGTTGCAATGACAATACATGCTTCAAAAATTCCATTCAAGTTTTCAGGAGGAGTCCTTTGCCAACGTTATCATCAAACACTAGTTCGGAAAGTACTTTATACCTCCATTTTCTTGACAAAACACTTGTCCATACGGCATTATTCAAAAGCAAAGCATCCTAATATCTTCTCAAGAAGATCACAAGGCAAACTGCTAATCCTATCTACAACAGAGCTCTCTCCACTCCTCTTATCAGTGGGCATGATGGAACCCTGTAAATTGAGAATTGGGTGGTAAATGCATTATCATTGGCAGCTTTTAATTCTTTTCTATATATGTGAACTTCCAAAAAAGAGAAAATTAATATAACATTGTAAAGCATATATGGTTTAGAGTTAGAGAAAGGAGGTGGATATTAATTCAATAGAGAGTTGTAAACATACAGACATGAGATTAACTTTTTTTCACAAAGGTAGATAACCAGGGAAAATTCACCACTTTGTAATACACGACTTTTTCACTCTGTCCCTAATGTAAAAGTGTTTGTTACTCACAAAATGCAACACAACAAAGGTGTCGTTAGACCATAGTTTGCGTGAAGGAAGAAGCTAATCAATCAGAATTGAGACAAGGGCAAAAATAATCGAGACTGTTTGGTACTTTTTTTTCAAATACAAAAGCATATCAGAATCAAAAAAGCTAGAAAATTCAACCTAGATTCTGTTCAAGAAATCAATTGGCATTCATACCAGAAAAACGGCCAGACCGGTTATCTATTGAGTTTCGAACTTTGTGTCACTGTTGGGATTTCCCATTTACAGAGTTGAGTTCAGAGGCTTACCGATAGCAGAGTCCGCTGAGAGAGAGATAGAAAGCTGCCCTCTACTTTTTAGTCTCAGTTTTCGCCAGAGTGATGTTTGGTGTTTTAACTCCTCGCTTAATGCTTAGCAGAATCTGACTCAAAAATTGATAACCCGTCCAAAATTTTATGAGGTTGGGACTTGGGCATGAGATAATTTCATATTGGGCTGATTTTAGTCCAATCTAACATAACCCAATTTTAAAGGGAAAAAATACCTAACTACACATCCTTTTTTATTCTTTTTTAAAGCCCATATTATGTGTCCGGGCTTGTATCTCGAGTCTTGAATATCTAGTTTCGAATAAAGATTGGCTGGATCCCAAGTCAGGATTGACGCTTAATTTGAGAAAGTAAAAAAAAAAAAAGTTATGATTAATTGTCAGAAGAAAAAGCAGATGAATTGAAATTCAAAACTTTGATGTTGTGCAGTAGTACCTGAGGCTTTGGTAGACCAGATGTCATGGTCAAAAACAGAATGCGAACAAAATTAGTTTAGTTTACATGGCAAGATCAGTAATACATCTAATAGATTTCTCAATGATAGTAACGAAAGAGTTGGTTGTACTCTGCATATGGAGTTTCTAAGAGATAGGTTTAGCAACTATGAGAAAAGTGGAGGAACTGTAGTAATGGGCAGTGATGTAGCTTGTAAAATAGTTGGCACTGGTTATGTTCGGGTTTGCTTCCATGATGGAGTCATGAGGACTATTACACAAGTCCTCGTGACTGTTAACATACCACTCCTAGACAGTGGTACAAGAGGTTTGATGCATTCATGAATACATATAGATTTTCAAGGAGTTCATTTGATAGTTGTGTATCACAAGAAGATATATGTTAACACAATGATTTACTTACTGTTGTATGTTGATTATACGATTATTGTTGCTAACAACATCACAGAAATAAATGCATTGAAGAAACTGCTCAGCAAGGAATTTGACATAAGGATTTGGGAGCTGCAAAGAAAATCCTTGGTATGGAGATTTCAATACAAGTCGGTGGTGTACATCTTTCTTAGAAGAGGTACATTGAAAGGGTTCTTGAGAGATGTAATATGAATATGCACAAACCTGTCAGTGCACCGCTACCTCTCCATTTTAAACTTTCATAGTTACAAATGTGTATATTTTTATTTAAAAGTGTAAGAGTAGGCTTATATAGTCGACAACTTAAACAATGGAGATAGTAAAGGCGCAAACATGACCCTTTTCCATTTAATAAGTTCTTACAAAATGTCTTAGGCAACACGGACAGGTAAACTCAAACTCAAACGGAAAAAAACAAATACAATAATAAAAGATGAACCCTCTCTTTCACCATTACTGTCACCTCTAGGATGAACAATTTGTAATATATACGAGATCAACGAACCTAATACTAAATCACTAATCAAAGTCATATGGTGCTTCCATGACTTCTTGGGGTTCAATTGGTCTACGATCTTCTGCAACAACTTCTTCAAATGTGAATTCAACATTAGGTGATGCTTGGTGAAATTGCTTCATCTTATCCATCAGTTGTCTACCCGGCTGATGAAGGAAACATGAAAAATTCCAAAAGAAAATTTTCTCAAGTGCAGGTGCAGATGCTAATATAAGCCTCACAAATTCCATTTCTATCTCAAAACCACTAAACGTATTCATATGCACTCTCCGAAGCAGCTTCACAGAATCATACAAGCTTTGATGGTCTTGTAAGTATTGTACAACTGCAACAGGTCCCACAACATCGTTCATTATTTCCTAAAAAAAAATTCAGGAAGTTGTCAGGCCGGATACAAAGGACAAATTATTATCAAATTACCTTAGGGAGGAGAGAGTACGTACACATTCAATAGTCAGCTCTTGTAATTTGGGGCAGCTTGCAATCAAGTAAACAGCACCTAAAACCTCCTCACTGTTTTCGAATAACATTCTCTGAATTCTGAGAGATTTGACATTGTTCAAAACAGTCGGAGAATTCCCTGACAGACCTCCCATTGTTAAATCCTATAAGCATGTCAAAAATTAGTTCAAGATACGAATCAAATACATAATTTAGTTATGATAAGTAGCTAACTTCACTCGACTATTACCTTTAATGAAACACCACTTATATCCAGTTCCATTAGGCAAGGCATGTAATAGAAGAAGTTTATAAGATTAGAACAAACAGGAGCTGATAGATCTGTCGAAACTTGTGAATTGAGCCATATAGTAACTTCCTTAAGCATAGGGGCATTTTTGAAGCAAATGGACTTTGACGTTCCTCTAAATTCAAAGCATTTGAGATTAGCAGCATCAATTTCAAGGGTGTCGAAGTTTGTGCACCAATTCAACTTCAATATTTCAAGAAACGGGCATTGAGAGATAAGATTGTTTAATACTGTCGGAAGAAAAGTGACACAATGAAGACCAAGATTAACAAGCTTCTTAAACCCTTTGAAATCCGGTGGAGGGTGGAATAAGCAATTTTGAACTTCCAAAAGCCTTAGTTTCCGGAATGTAAAAAGGTGAGAAGGTAAATGATAATCGTTGTTTGATCTTACACGAAGAGTGAATTCCTCGACATTTTTCTTTGACAAGAAAAGTATCCAATGATCAATATCACGAAATCTTATCAAATTAGACCCTCCAAGTTTAAACTTCAGTATAGGTCCTTTATGGAGTAAGAGTACTTGATAAATGATTGTTTTAGCTTCTTGAAAATGTGCAAACAACTCGAAAAAGTGATAATCAAACTCAAGCTCTTGACGTGTGGCCCATTTATACCTCCAATCTTTCGACAAGATACTACTCTTCACTGCATCTTTCAAAGGCAAGTGCCCCAGAATTCCATCCAGAATATCACGAGGCAAATTGTTGCTAAGTGTATCTACATCAGATCTCCTAGCACTCTTCATGATCCAGTACACGCGAGTTTGCTGGTATTTCTGAAAGTTAAAATTCAGTAAGTTAACAAATAATACTAAGCAAATGCACTTGAGTATTCAACATTCTCACCCGAATCTCTATATAAAAATGCAGTAAGCAAATTAAAACAAATACATATTTCAGAGTCTTATATGGCTAATAGTTCAATAATTTTAACTTGATACGAAAAAATTAGAGAAGAGAAAGTGAATATAAAATCATAATTGAGTTCATACGTTTACTTACCTGTAGCAATGTCCTCTGTGAGAGAAAAGCGTTTTCATGTAGCACAAGAGACTGTTGAAAGAGAAATTGAAAACTGCCTCATAGGGTATATATATATTTAATAAGATTTAATTTTCATCAAAGTTGGTGACGTTTCATATGTAACGTTACTAAAACGCACCATAGACATTAATTTGAATAATGGGCAAAAGACCAAAGATGTCCCTGGGAAAATAGAGTAAGTTTGTCCTACTATTCGAATTTGATCTTAAATATATCCTTAATTACTGTTCCCTTCGGTTCATATAAGATTAACATTTTCTATTTTACACAATGATTAAGAATTACTAATAAATTGATTATTTCATGATTTTGTCCTTTGTTTATATTAATGCACATAAAAATAAGTTAGAAAAAATATATAATAGGTGGTACACCTATTAATTATAAAATGGATGAATTAAAAATTTAAGAAGTTCCACCTTTTTCAAAATTAATTAATTGAGAATATAATAGGTAAAAAAAAGTTTGTCTTTTCTTGATATGTCAAAATGGACAAGTAAAAGAGGAAAACTGGACAAGTAATTAGGAACGGAGGAAGTATATATATATATATAGAAATAGAAAAAAATAATATATATATATATATATATATAGTATTTGGAATTGTTCATATTCCAAAAGTCATATTAATTGTAAGGGTAAAATAAAAAAAAATTAATTAATTCTATCATGATTTAGTAAGTAATCAAATAATATTAAATAATTATTTTAATAAGATGTTCATCTCATATGAAACGAAGGGAGTAGTGGAGTAATTTAAATTTACCCCTCAACTATAAGAAATACAGTGTACCAAATTTTCCATTTATTAAAAGTATAATATAATGAAGAAATTGGAACAATTATTTTATACAATTAAAAGTTAATGTTGTTGTTAGAAAGATTGATCAAGCTTAATTACCGAATTATAATTTGAGTCAATTCACCAAAGATAAGGACATTATTTTTGTGACATCTTTAAGGATTAAGACTACAATTTCAAAACTAAAACTCTTCGTTTCCCTTTAATGCATTGAACAACTCAATTTTGAGGAACAATATTCATCCCAAAAATATGTTCTTTTCTTTTCTGAAGTGATCAAACAAAGCATATGAGGAAATTTAAAAAGGAAAAAAAGAATCTCACATAAACCAGGGAAAAGAGCCTATATATCTTTCAATTTTGTGATTTAAAACTGATATATTCTCGTTAGAAAAGTGATTCACATATACTTTTACCAATTACCATAACACAAATGGTCTATGTATACTTTTACTATTACACAAATGGCCAGATATACTTTTTTTGTCTAATGAAAAGGAAAAAATAATTTAACTTGATTTTAAAAAAAAATCATGTAGATCCATATCATATCATTCTAGTAAAGTTCAGGGTCATATTTGATCTTTGTCATACGTGAATTTTTTACGATTCTTTGATTCAACGGTTAATTTGTGTTTTAATATTTCCCTTAAATATATATTTGTTTATTAATTATTTATGTTTTTTATTCTTATTTCATTTTAAGTGTGAAAATATGAGAAATAAAAAGTAAGAAATGTGAATAGAAAAAGAACAAAAAAAAGTAAGAAAAAAAATTAAGACCAACTTTTTTGTGGTTAGATTGTAATTTATTTTTGTATCCTCAAAATATCGCAACATTTATAATAAATGTATAAGAAGATGAGTGAAAATTAATGTAATCATTAAGATCATCAAATTATTCGTCAAAAATAAAGAATGCAAAAAAAAAAAAAACATGGGTGAAACGCATTAATTAAATATAGGAAAAATTATCTAAATATACACATCTTTTTTTTAATCCGATTTTCTATTATTCCCTATCATTTTTAAAAATTACAAAAAATTCATCTTTTTTCTCAAATTCTCTCATTTCCAGATACATAACTTTCTATCTTCCAACTCCACTATTTTCTTCCTTTTTTTCATGTCTATAATCACTCCACTATATCATCACTTACCTTCATCACTCCTTTATTTTGAATTTTAATATTTTTTTATCTCCAGTTAATGATTTAAAGTTAATCAAGAGGTAGTTCTTCATTTATTTTTTTTCTTTCCAATTTAAACGAGATACATAAATAGTAATGTATCATGCACTAATTATTTTTAGATATGATACGTAAATTCGAATTTATACTAAATGTATCAATTACATAGCAACTACCACACGGTAATGTATCGATCTCAGATCTAACATCTTATTTAATGTATCTAGTATAAATACAATACTTATCAATTTAAACGAGATACATAAATAGTAATGTATCATGCACTAATTATTTTTAGATATGATACGTAAATTCGAATTTATACTAAATGCATCAATTACATAGCAACTACCACACGATATATCGATCTCAAATCTAACATCTTATGGGTAACTATTATTTATTTAATGTATCTAGTATAAATACAATACATATCAATTTAACAAGATACATAAATAGTAAAATAGTAAGTAGCAAAGATATTCATGATGTATCTTCTCAAAAAAATTGACGGATCTTCAATAAACTAGGAGAAGAATTTTGAAACTCAAAATTTTCAACAATTTTGAATTAAAATTGAAAGGATCTTCGATGAACTTGAAGATTCAAAAGGAAATCATTTGTCCAACAACAATTCCATCACTTTTGTATCCTTCATAACTCACCCCGCTTACCCAAAATTTTGACAAACGTTTCTTAATCAAATCTGAAAGGTTTCTTCGTTGAATGGGGAAGCAATTTGAAATTTTGAATTTCTTCATTTTGTTAGGATTTGCCTCTGTATGATTGAGAATAAGAAGAAACGTATTCATAGTTTATGAGATTTAATTAATTTTCAGATTTTATTCCCTTTTTAGCGCAACAGAAAGATTCTTCTTGTATTAGAATTAATGTATTCGGATGGTGACTTATGTATCCGGAAGGTACAAATTTTAAGGAATTATTGTAATTAGCAAATGGATCAAATATTAATATACCTACATGAATTTAAATTTTTCACTTTTATTAGATAAAAAGCAAAGAGTAAAGAAAATCAGGCATGACCAAACACGAACCAAGTATCAATAAAAATATTTTTGGTTCGATTATTTTATTTAGTTTGATTTTATTTAAATCATGAACATTTTAGATATGACCAGTCATATGGTAAAAAATTTTTTGGATATTAGGTGGATATATATAGTCAGATGGTCAAATGTTCTTTTTTGGATATTACATAAATGTGAAATCATCAAGCCTCATGAATTAATTCTATTCAAATCTATGTTAGACTGCTATTTTGGCTATTAGTTAAAACTTACTAATGAGCAATAGACATTTACTAAATAAAAATCTTTTTAAATTATGTTAATCATGCTTAAATTCAATATCTTATATAATAGTCAACTTAGTCTCTATGAAGGGTCTTCCTCATTGTAGTTTGATTTTTCAAAAACACCTTACATTCATACCTATAAAAATAAATACATTCAGGATGCATCAAAAAATCTTGTTGATGCTATATTTTCTTTTGAGTTATGATGGAGTACAAGGAGAGAGGATTTTGTCCAAATCAAAAGACGTGGAGTTAGAAAAACAACTAAAACTCTTAAACAAGCCAGCAATCAAAATTGTTCAGGTAGTATCCTTTTTGAGTTTATTGTGCTCATAAATCTCTTGAAGCATTATATTTTTATTTGATAATATTGATTTTGTAGTGGAATTTTTTTTTCTCACATAGATTCTGGAAAATAGATCTTACCTTCTTTTCCCTTTTGTAATTTTTTTTGTTGTACTTGAAAATTGTGAACCCTCTACATTATAGTACTTTTTACCCACACACAAACACACATTCAACTTTTCATGGTCAAATATTAGATGGGTAAATTTCATAAATAGTCAAATAACTATTGAGTTTTTTCCATCAAAATAACTTAATTATTATGTGTTTTAACACATAAATCATAAAATTTTCCTTACTAACACAATGATCACATATGCTGGAAAATTCAATTCTCGGTGTGTAATTTTATTTTATATATTTATTTTTAGTTTAATAAATATGAATTCAATTAAAACGATCCGACCCAATCCAAAAACCATATCCAATGGATACAAATCTTTCACTTTTTATTTTATTTTTAGTCAAATATATTGAAAATTGCTAGCAATTTGCTCTTGGACAGTATTAGAATGCAATTATCTCTAAATATAAATTCTATTAAAAAAATCCATCCAATCCCACCCAACCAAAATTCATATGCAGTTATTAAAAATACTACAAGCATGAATGAATTTGAAAAATATTATAAGAAAATTATTACTTCTGATGCAAGTACAGTTGTAAGTTGTAGCTGTAAGTGGCCATAAAATTCAATTTCTTACCATCAAACAAAGTGTACTACTTTTTATTTTCTATATAGGAAAAGGGTAACATCTCAAGTTAAAAGTTAATTTATCAAATTATTCAGATTTGGCTCTCTATTTTTCTTCTTTAATTTTCCCCAAATTCTTATTTAAATGAGAGACACATATCATAGATTTGAATCAATGGTTGATATTTAATAAATTGCAGATAAGTTTTAACTATGATTTAGGTAATTAATTACTTTCATATATTTGTTTTAAAAATATTTTTAATCCCACAATTTTAGTGGTACATGGTATCACTCCTAAATATATTTTTTTTAAATTCTTATTTGCCTTCAATTAAAAAAAATAAAAATTGTTCTTGCTTTTGGATGATTTGAAAAAGAATTTCAATGTTTAAAGAGAAGATAAATTTGGATCCTCTCACTTCAAAAATATATGGATAATTACTAGAATTTAGTGCAACTCTTTTACAGTACATTATGTAGTAATCAAATATTTGAAAAAATAAACTTTGATATAATAAGAATAATTGAAGATACATATTTTAAGCCTTTACAGCTCTATGATTGGGTCGCTTTTAAAGGAAAAAAGAAAGAATAAATTTAGTGGATAAAATTGTAAGATTAAAAAAATATTTAAAGAAATAAATATATGAAAGTGATTAATTATCTTAATCATAGTTAATACTTATCTTTAATTTATTAAATCTCAATCATTCATTCAAATCTATGATGTGTGTCTATCTCATCCAAATAAGAACTTAAGGAAACTGGATGAGGAGTCAAATCCAAACTATCCGTCGTGTGGTGTGAGGGATAAGAATGGAATAAAATTTTGATGTCTTGTTTGGTTGACATGTTTGGGATAACTTATCCCACCATTTATACCATAGTGATTGGATAAGTTATCCATATACAAGGGGAATAAGTTATCCCATAATAACTAATCTCAGAATAATTAATCCTGGAATAACTAGTTCCCAACCAGACGATCCTAAAAGTTGAGTGATAGTTTCTCTCTTAAACAAAAGACTACTTCAAAAAATTTAAAATTAATTTGTTATATATTATTATCACTCGACCCTTTCATATTTCTAATTATTGTAAGCCAAATAAATATATATGCACGAACTAATTTTATTCTTATTCCCCACTAGTTACTTACATTGATGTAGATAATAGTTTAAACAAAGGATTTGAATCGAAGTTTTTATTTGCAGACTAAGTATGGGGATATATATGATTGTGTAGATTTCTACAAACAACATGCATTTGATCACCTGTTGTTGAAGGACCATAATTTTCATCCTAAGGTATATATTTACACTCTTTCCGTTTTCTCTTCGTTTTATTAAACAAGAATATGATATTGTTGACATATAACTAAACATTCGGTGGGACAGATGAAACCTACTTTATCAAGTATAAAGAAAAAATCAAGTGACTCAACAAGTAGCTGGTCATCGACAATATGGTCAAAAGATGGAGGTTGTCCTTTTGGAACTGTTCCGATTAAGAGAATTACAAAAGATGACATTTTAAGACAAAGACATCTACCACCACCAGAAGATGTCACATTTGATGTAGTAAGATAATTTATGAACAACTTACTACTTTTGCTTGAATAATTCATTACTTAAGAGTCCATGTATTTATCTATAGATAAGAAAAATTGTTGATGCACAAACATAAAAAGTTTACAATAATTATCATGGAAAAACTCACATATTCCAATATTATCTAATGCAGAGCAACAACAATAGTGAGCCAAAAGAAAGATACACATCTGGATATAAGGTACATTACATGACTATGAAAAATTTATCATACTTTTATCTTTCAGTTTCAATTTTCAATTGAAAACTTTCTAATATGTTGATCTAATGTACTCTAAGAAAACAACCTTTTTTTAATCTTGTTAGTCTAATTTACAACAAGAGGCTTCTTAGGTTTGGATATCTTATATGAGTTAATATAATTATGTACTTATTATATTTAGGTTGCAATAGCGCGAACTCCATATGATGCAAATAACAAGTTTAGGGGCGCTGGCATGGTAACTAATTTTTACAATCCTGAAGTTGATGGTCGTCAACATAGTGCATGTCGACTAAAAATTCAAAAAGGCTCAGAAATCCTACAAGTTGGTTGGAGAGTAAGTTTAACATGTCCATTTACGTATGTAATTTAATTGTTTCATGAGAATGAGATGTGATAAGGATTAAATATTGTATCTCTAAGATGAAACTTATAAGTTTTATTTAAGAAAAAAATAACCATTTTATCAGTAAACTCGCACTTGATTGTATATATTTTGTACTTTAGGTGGACCCAACATTATATGGAGATAGCAAAACTAGGCTTTTTATACATACTCAGGTAACTTATCTTATGTACCTTTATGATTTATATCGTGAGTGCGCATGAAAGTGGTACATCTTTTCATTTAACTATTAACTTCGAATTAAAAAGATTTATGTGTTAGTTATATATTTCTATTTTTAGGTTGATAAAACACATTGTTTCAATACCCTCTGCTCTGGATTTGTACACGTAAACACTGAGATACCTCTTGATATGTCACTCATGAATAGTGTTGCACACCGTGGAGGCACTACATTTGAGGGAAGAATATACATTGAACAGGTATATTTTATGTGTTTCGTTTCTTTGTCTTATATATTTAGAATTTATATCAAAGTTTTTATAAGTAAAAGGTTGTTTATTTGGAAAAGCACATAAACATTATTTGATATTAACATTTATTTTTTGAAAATAAGGATTTGGACAGTGGAAATTGGTGGCTTTTATTGTCAGACAACTACGACCAAGTTGGATTTTGGCCGCAACAAATCTTTACTGGATTGGCAAGCTTTGCTACTAATGTTGAATGGGGAGGAGTCGTGTATAGTCCACTAGGTGTACCTAAACCTTCTATGGGATCAAGTTATTTTCCAATCGGAGACAATCTTTATGACGCATATTGTAGAAGTATTACAGTTCTAAACGAGACAGGAACGGTGAATCAAGTGGATAAAGTGACCATACATATCGATAATCCTAATATGTACCAGGCTATTTTTGAACGACTTGAGAGTGATAAAGAGTCTTACCTTTATGTTCTTTACGGGGGACCTGGTGAGAAATCACAAATCTAAGTTTTGTTAATTACTATTATTGATGATATTTATTTCCAATGTCTAAAGAAAATTGGAAATTTCTAGTAAACCTAACTAGCAATTTCTGAGTACTTTACAATTTGCACCCTTATGTATGCAATTTTTTTGTAATCTGCACCTTGTTCTATCTATCTAATATTTTTTTTAAAAATGATTTGCACCCTAATCTCTTTATTTATCTATTATATTTATTATTATTTATGAGGGAAAAACATATATGTAGGTAATCTAAAATTACACCTTATTAAATTTGCTTCTAAAGACTGAAGCTCACAATTTTTTGCAAGGTTAATTAATTAAGCTATATGCATCATTATATTCTCCAGTTTAATTTAATCTGTGGTGCTTTGTAATTTGCAATTTTATCTCATTAAAAATTTATACTTGAGGGATTGCAGAGTAAGGAAGAAAAGACTAATCTTGGTTGTCATTAGTTTTGTGTTTATTACATAAATAATAATCATTTCTTTATTTTATGTTACATAAAAATTATTCAATCTTAAGAGTTATCACACAAAAATATCATACCACATAAAAATTAACGAACTTTAAATTTATTCCACAAAAGTCATTTTCTATTTTTAAAATAAAGCATAAATACCCTCTAAATTATGACCGAAATCTTAAGGACACATCTAAACTTAACTAGGATCCTATTATCCCCTAAAATATTTTATAAAATATGTATTTTATTTTATTTTCTTTATTACTTTAAATATTTTGTTTTTTCTCTTTTTTCATTAATTTATTTTCTTTTCACTTTTAATTATTTTCAAAAAATATATATGTGTATTGTTTTTAAAATAATAAATTAAAAAGTGTCATTTAATTTTAACGTTTTAATTTATTTTAATATTTTTGAACTCAGTCACTATTGTACAGAAGATATTCAAGAATGAAGAAAAGGCAAGAAGAGAGAAGTTTTTTTATTGATTCAATCGATCGTTTAGAGAAGAAGTCTTAAATATATTCAGAGTACACTTGGGATCTTTTTAACTAACTAGTTCTCACTATCCAATTATATAGGCTTATCAAGTTATTGGACCACAGTTTACGTTAGGCCTTACACCATCATTTTGTCCAACAGCTCCCCTCAAGTTAGGAGTGGTAAACGGATTATACATTTCGAGCTTGGACGTGAGAACTTTCATATTGTAGTTTGCTTAGGCCTTTTGTAAGAATATCAGTTGGCTGGTCTTAGGTTGATATGTATTCTATTCTAACCAATCCTTTCTGAATTTTTTCCATTATAAAATGATAATCAATTATTTCAATGTGTTTGGTCCTCTCATGAAATACTGAATTGGCAGCAATTTGAATTGCTGACTTGCTATCACTGTAAATGTATATTGGGAGTTATAGTTGTACTCCAAGATCCTTCATTAATCCAATTAACCAAACAGTTCAAACACTGTGGTCGCCATGCTTCTATATTCAGCTTCTGTTGAACTTCTTGAAATTGTATTTTGCTTCTTTGACTTTCATGAGATGAGTGAATCACCTAGTTTTACAATAAAACCTGTAATTGATGTTCTTGTGAAAGAGCATGATGCCCATTCAACATCACAAAATGCTGAAATTATGTATTTCTTGTTGCTAGACATGAGAATTCCTAAGCAGGATGTTGTTTGATATACTTGACTATTCTTAGAGTTGCTTCCATGTGCGTTTTTTTTTGTTGTTGTAGAAACTGACCAAGTGTTTGTACACTATATGCTATATCAGGTCTTGTTACAGTTAGGTATAATAATTTTCCAATCAGCCTATGATAACTTGCATGGCTTGCATTGTTTCATGATGCAGATACAAGTATTTAGGGTCATCAACAGGCGAATCGTTGAGATCACTCGCATACAACATTTGGTGAGGCCTCCTTGCTTTCGGGGGA
This sequence comes from Solanum tuberosum, assembly GCF_000226075.1. NCBI lineage: Eukaryota > Viridiplantae > Streptophyta > Magnoliopsida > Solanales > Solanaceae > Solanum > Solanum tuberosum. The sequence goes on along the minus strand of NW_006239386.1, from coordinate 87,092 downwards.
ATCCGTTTCCTTTTAGTTAGTACCTTTAGGAGGTGTCATGGGTCTTGTCCCGACATCCATCTCACACTGTTAGAGGCTTCATAGATAGATTGAATAGATGTTTTCCATTGTTTTCTCAGGATGTTCTGTTTAACTCATGGTTAATATTAAACATTTTACAAAGACAGTATTTTAAGACTTTATTAAATGTTCAATTGTTCACCTATTTAAGCTTCCACATATTTTGTAATATCATGTAAGTCATGTAGCCAGGCCAAGGGTTCACATGGGGATCAGAAATGATTCTCGATTGCCAGTCACATTCAAGGTGTAGGCTCGGGGCGTGATAGTGACCGGCACTCGAGAACCATTTCTCATCCGTTCGCTTGGTCTGGCTAACTATGAATCATATATGACACTAAAAGATACGTGGAAGCTTAAATAGATGAGCATTTAAACATTCAAAGAGAAGTTTTAAAACACTGTCTTTAAATACTTAACATAATTCATCAGTTAAATAAACATCTTGAGAAAAAAATGAAAAATATCTAATTATGTCCATCTATGAAGCCTCTAACGGTTCAGGATAGATGTCGGGACAAGACCCACGACACCTAAAATGCTATTATAACGAAAATGAAAATGGAGTCTCCCGGAAGCAAGGAGACCTCACCAAATATTGTCTACGAATGTAGGGTGATCTCTACGAAACACATGCTGATGATCATGAACACCTGTATCATAAACGATGCAGGTTGAATGACATCAGTACATTGAATATACGAGTATGTAATAAGGCTGAATAAAACAATAATTGCACTGATAGACTACAAGCAACTCGATGCTATATCAATGCATGAATATGAAATGAAAACCCTTTAAGCGTTACAATAAGATATGCGATAAAAGCAATATGAAAATAATATACGTTACTTGTGGGAAGTTTCTCTAACAAAAAATCATTACCATGAGCCTAACAATGATACAATGTTTTTCCCATGTTGCAAGGGTCATCCTATACTTTGCCGGGTATAGGATGATACTATAACTATGGATCCATCTAACATGCTTTCTCAGAGAAAGTGAGCAGTCGCATGAAGAATCAATGTTATCCTATCATACGATGGCTACGTAGTTTTATGGGACTTTTGAGTTATAAAAGACTCTAACCCAATTCGATGCTCGATACTACTTCCAAAAATATTCAATATCAATTATGTTCAATTAACCCTTTACAAAGAAAGGGGTAATTACTTTACTGAAGTAATTTTCAAAAACATCATAATACATACTTACATTTAAAACGTATACTTATGGACTTATGTTTCAAGCCCAAGATCTATATATATATATATATATACAACTAAAAACTCTTATATTTTTATGAAAATAGAGCTCTTAATCTTTTCTCTTAAACTCACTTTAGTTTTGAATGTACCCTAAAACATGTTATTAGGATATGCAGGAATTTTCAAAGGTAAATGGAACCTATAAAAGGAAGGGAAGTGTGGCCACAACTTAAAGGAACGCGCATTGGATGAAACAATGAGAGATTGGCCAGCGACCCCTGGCGCATTGCTGGTAGGGAGAGCCATGCCCCAAACTTCAAGCACTGGCTTAGGGTGCACTGCTGGCGCATGCGCCATGCCCTGTACTACTGGAGCTAGGCCTAGGCACACTGTTGGTGCGCCGCCCCAGGGACTAAACTACTGGGGACCAGGCTTGGCGCGCCACCCCAGTGCCTCCCCAACACCCCGACGAATTTTCAAGCTAAAATTAGGACTTCAAATTAGTTTAGAATTGGGAAATTGTTCCTAAAATCTTCTTGTTTCTCAAACCCAAAACCAACATGAAAACTTTCATACAATTCCTTTAGAAAACATAAATTTACTAAATCAATAGGGTTCATGTGACACTAAGCATGAACAACACTATAAGATTCACAAAACAAAATAATCAAACCTCAATTGTTAAAGAACTGAATTCAATATTTATCAAGAACTACGAATGGATCATTTAGATGTAATGATTTCTTGATGAAATTGATATGTAGGGCATAAGGACGAACAAGTCGAACATTGTGAGTAGCATTACATACCTGGAAAGAACAAAGTTCCTTGGTGAAATCGATGGAAACTTGAAGAACGCTTAAATCCTAGTTTTTTTCTCCTATTGAAACCTTGATCTAATTCTTCAAAGTGTTAAAGAACATGAAAAATTGTTTTAACGATGTTTAGACCTTAATTGGGTGAAGAAAAAACGTGGGTAGGCTTAGAAGGGATGGAAAAAAGACCAAACTACCTCCTCTAAAAATGATTGAGGTGCCTTAAAAGAGAGGCTTCACTAAAACGTGCATAGTTTTTTACTACGAGCTTGAAATGAAGCATACTTGATGGCGTTGAAAAGAGGACTCAAAGACCTTTAATTTGATAGGTCATGGGGCATATAATTCCTAATGTTCTGAGAGATATGATCGTTTGAAGTTGACCCAAAACTTAAAACTGATGGGTGACTTTTATGAACCCCTCTTTTGCCCATTTCGAAGTCCAAGGTGTTACAGGTGTTGCTCAATGTGCCTAAATCCGACAGGAGAAGTAACGCGAAGTTTCTTGGTTGATCCATATAGTATACAAGGTATGCAATCGGTACCATCACCAATATCGAATTTGATAAATCTATTGGGCTTGAAATCTCTACTTACAACCATACCCATTGTCTTTGTGCGAGAGGTGTCTCCCCTTGCGAGAAAAAAATGGTGGATTCGTGGGGGATTGATTGAGTGTGAGAAAATCAAAGGCTAAGAATTTGATGTGTGTGTTGATAAGCTATAGAACATTCATTTTAATGGAGTGTTTCTTCTTAGTAAATTTCGATTGATCAAGGAAAGAGAAAGAGTTAGAGTTTGAGTTTTACCCTAACTCATACTCTGAGAGAAAGATATTTGTTTTTAATTAAAACACTAATTTTGGAGTTTAAATGTAAAAATAATTAATCTATCCTAGTTTTAAGGGATATGAGTATTGATTGTATCTTCAATAATATATGATATAAAATATTAAAAGTGGTAATATATGTAATTGTTAGAAAGAAGAGATAAAATTAGTATATATGGTAGTGATGTATGTTTATTGTTTAGGTAATATTTAGGTGAAATTTATTGTTTAGTTAACTTGGGCAAAATTAAATGACTTTATGTGAACAAAATAGCAAAATTGAACGTTATTTTATATTGATAAAGTTAAGAAACTTGATAAATTAATTTTTTAAACAATTTATCTCATACCAATTTAACAAATTTTCATCGATTTAAGTTATTTTGGTTGCAATATTAATCCAATATCCGGTACTGATTAATCCAAAATTCGGTAGTTATATTCGTTGCAATATAAGTGGAGAATTGTGTGCTTAGTCTTTAGAAACAAATTTATTAAGGTGTAATTTTAGAATTCCTATGTATATATGTTTTGACCTTATAAATATTTAAAAATAACAGATTTTTTTTTTTTTTTGAAATAAAAGGGAGATTACACTGTTTTATTTTTTAAAAAGAAAAGATAAATAAGATGCAAATTACTAAAACATATTCATACATTTGGGCGCAAATTGCAAAGTACTCAGAAATTGCTAGTTAGGCATGCTTGAAAACATTGAATATAAATTCATTAAGAATTTCTCAATTTTCTTTAGATATTGGAAAGAAAAATTAACAAGACCTAGACTTGTGCACTCTCGCCAGGTCCCCCGTAAAGAAAAAAAAGGTAAGACTCTTTATCATTTCCAAGTCGTTCGAATAAAACCTTGTACACATTAGGATTATCAACATGTGTGGTCACTTTGTCTACTTGAATTGTCTTTCCATTCTTGTTTAGAACTGCAATACTTCTACAAAATGCATCACAAAGATTATTTCTGATGGGAAAAAAACTTGATCCCATGGGAGGTTTAGGTACACCTGGTGGACTATACACGACTCCTCCCCATTCAACATTCATAGCAAAGCTTGTCAAGCCAGTAAAGATTCTTTGAGGCCAAAAACCAACTTGTGCATAGTCGCTTGACAATAAAAGCCACCAATTTCCATTGACTGAATCCTTATTTTCAAAAAATAAATCCCAATGTCAATATTTACATGCTTTTCAAATTATAATATTGGTACTAGTAAGAACATTGATTCAAATTTTAAATAAGAGAGGGAAATGAAATACGTTAAATATACCCGTTCAATGTACATTGTTTCCTCATATCCATCGACTCCACGGTGTGTAAGACTATCCATATATGACATATCAAGAGGTGTCCCAGTGTCTACGTGCACAAATCCAGGGCATAGAGTATTGAAACAATCTGTTTTACCAAACTAAAAAAGAAATATATAACTTACACATGAATATTTCCACATTAGCGCTAATAAATGTACTACCTTCATGAACTCACAATATAAATCATTAAGGTACTTTATATAAGTTACCTGAGAATGTATAAAAAGTCTAGTTTTACTGTCCCCATATAATGTTGGGTCCACCTAAAACACAAAATTATACAATTAAGTGTGAGTTTACTGATAAAGTGGGTTTTTTTTGTTAAATAAAGCTTCTAATTTTAATCTCAGAGATACAATATTCAATCCTTATCACATTTCATTCTCATGAAACAATTAAATTACATTTATAAATGCTCATGTTACACTTACTCTCCAACCAACTTGTATGATATCTGAGTCTTTCTGAATTTTTAATCGACATGCACTATGTTGACCATCTTCAACATGAGGATTGTAAAAATTAGTTATCATTCCAGCTCCCGTAAATTTGTTATTTGGATTAGTCAAAGTTTGTGCTATTGCGACCTGAATATAATAAATACATAATTTTGTTAACACAAATAAAGAATCAAGATTAATCTCTATATATACACCAAACAACCTTATATTTTTTCTTCCTGAGTGCAATATATGGTAACTAAGGTAGAGTACGGAAACTAGAGACAAGTGAAAAACTAAACCTCCCTCTCACTCGTTCGCCTCTCTTGTCTTCTCTCCTTTCTCGTTCCTCTCTCCCTCTCTCCCGCCTCTCTATTTAAATCTATATTTATATAATAATGACTATATGACGACAACCACCTCGACAAAAAAATATTTCAATTTGAATTCACACCATCAAAAATCTAACATACTTTGGCTGACTATATGTATTTGGTAATATCTTTCGCACCATTTGATTAAGGGTTGATTTGGATATATGGAATGAAAACATAGAAGAAGGAGGAGATATTTATATAAACTGCATCAATCTAATTGTTGTATCGACATACAATGTTATATCAACCAGTAAGTATCAAATACAATTTGTATTTCAATATTTATATATTTTTATTTTGCGAGTAAATACAAGTGGTACAAGAGAGAATGAATACAAGTGATGCAGTTGTATCAATCATTATTTCTACATCGCAAATGAATATAAATGATAGAAGAGCGGATGAATACAAGTGATACAACCTATATATATTCAGTATGTATCAAATACAACATGTCTATCTTGCATCCCCCCCC
>NW_006239386.1:64939-81209 GCF_000226075.1 Solanum tuberosum | reverse complement strand
TAAAACAAACATTTTTTTTTTTCCCCCCCCCCCCCCCCCCTTTAAATCTCGTTCACCTCTCTCCTTACTCAAAGTGTTGCTATGAATCATAATTAAGCAAACTATATAGCTATTAATAATAATGTTGGTCCAAACTATAATTATTTATAAAAATTCCTTAAAAAAATTGGTTGTTTTCTTAGGCATTAGATCAACATAATGTAAAGTTTTCAAACACAATTTGAAACTGAAAGATAAAAGTATGATTAAATATTCATAATCATGTATTGTACCTGATATCCTTGTGAAGATATGTATCCTCCTTTTGGCTCACTACTATTGTTGCTCTGCATTAGATGTATTGCAATATAAGCGTTTTTGCCACGGTGACTGTAAATTAACCTTTTTATGTTTATGCATCAACTGTTTATCTTATCTATAAATATAAATGGAGTCTTAAGTAATGAACTATTCAAGCAAAAGTAGTAAATTGTTCATAAATTATCTTACCACATCAAATATGGCATCTTCAGGCGGCGGCATATATTTTTGTCTTAAAAGATCATCTTTCGTAATTCTCTTTATAGGAACAGTTCCAAAAGGACAACGTTCATCTTTCGACCATATCATCGATGACCAGGTTGTTGTTGAGTCACTTGAATTTTTCTTCATCCTAGATAAAGTAGGTTTCATCTGTTCCACCAAATGTTTAGTTGCATGCTAACAATATTATGTTCTTGTAAAAAAATGAAAGGTAAAATGGAAAGAGATTAAAGATATATGCCTTTGGATGAAAATTATGATCCTTCAACAATGGATGATCAAATGCAGGTTGTTTGTAGAAATCAATACAATCATATACATCCCCATACTTGGTCTGCAAAAAAATATATTCATGAATCAGGTAATTAAATTATAGTTATTAGACATCTCGTTATTGAATATGTAACTTTTAAACACAAAAATTACAAAACTTTAGTTTGATCTTACAAACACAAAAATCTCAAAATGTCAGAAAATCACACGTCTAATGTAACATTAATCCATATGGTTGCTTTGTTCTTTTGGACCCATTTTCCCAGTTTGAACCTTTTCTAGCTTCATTATGTTGGTCATGATTTGCGAATGAATGGCACATTTTTCGAGGTGAATGAATGAGGATTGTTTGATACTCCCTCCGTCCCTTTTTAGTTGTCCACTTTAGAAATGGCACACAGATTAAGGCAACAATGATTAGCACAGTGAAGTTACAATTTTACCCTTATGACAACTTTTCATTTCAAAATTACAACCACTTTTTTGAATTCAAGTGAAATAAATTGGAGGGAAATAAGGGTATAATAGGAAAAAATTTGTTGTCTTTTCTTGATTTGTCAAAATGGACAAGTAAATAGGGACATCTAAAAAAGGAAATATGGACAAGTAAAAAGGGACGGAGGGAGTATTAAGATTTGACCAAAGTCAACATTTAAGATTAATGAGGTACAAAAAATAATTTTAGTGAGTAAAATTGATAAATTAGCTTTTAAATCGAGATGTTTCCTCTTTTTCTATACAGAAAAGTGTTACATCTTGTTGGATAATAACAAATTAAATTTTACGAACTAAAGTTACAACTTCTTGCATCAAAAGTAGTAGTTTTATCATAATGTTTTTCAAATTCATTCTTGCTTGTATTATTTTAATTTGTGCTTATGAATTTTTCGTGTCGGATTGGATTGGAACTTTTTGATAGAATTTGTATTTATTTCACTAAAAGTTTTTTTTTGGTCAGGTCATTTTTTAATTGAACTTGTATTCATTAAATAAATAAAAAAATTCAAAATAATATTGCACATTGAGAATTGAGTTTTCCAGTATATGTGATTTTTGTGATATAAAACATATAATAGTAAAGTGAATTTGGTGAAATAAAACTCAATAGTTATGTGATCATATATGAAATTTACACTTACGATATTTTATCTTGAAAAGTCGAAATAAATGCATATATGTGGGGGTAAAAACTACTATGTGATAGAGGAATTTTTTTCTCTGGCAAAATCGATATTATCAAATAAAAATAATAATGTCATAAGAGATTTATGTGCACAATTAACTAAAAAAAAAATACCTTAACAGTTTTGACTGCTGGTTTGTTCAAGAATTTTAATTGTTTTTCTAACTCCACATCTTCTGATTTGGGCATAATTTTCTCTCCTTGTACTCGGTTATAACTCAAAAGGAAATATAATACCAACAAAATTTGTTGAACAACTTTTTGATGCATCCTAAATTTATTTCTTTTTATAGGCATGAATATAAAGTGTTTTTGAAAAAGATCAAACTATTGGATCCAATATATCTTTAAATACTGAACCTGATTTGCTATGATGATACCTTTGCTACTATGAGGAAGACTTTATATAAAGATGTAGAAGAGACTAAGTTGACTATTAGACAAGATATTGAATTTAATATAATTAACAAAATTTCAAACGATTCAAGCTTTAACTCCAAAATAACAGTCAAAACATAGATTTCAATTGAATTAATATTGATTTTCAGTCAATAAAAGTTAATGATTGTTGACCATGTGACTGGTTGACATCTATTTTTGACACCAAACATGTTGAATTAGTTGACCAAATATTTTTAATTATAAAAAATAGTTTTACAAAAATCACAATTATTTTCTAAAATCATTTTAGTACCATTTTATCATTTCATTTTTCAAAAAATAAAAATTGTCAATTTATTAAGTATTCAAATCAAGTACACATTTTATTGTCATTTTGAAATCATTCACGACTTAAATATTACTCCTACGTCCAATTTTATGTGATATAGTTTGATTCGGCACGAAATTTAAGAAAGAAAAGAAAACTTTTAACATTTGTGGTCTAAAATGAATGATAAAAAATTGTTTGGCTGTAAGTCATTTTATTAAGGGTAAAATTGACATTTTAAAGTTAAATTGTTACTTAATATAAAATTATAAATTGAGACAGAGAGAGTGTATTTAGTCCATTTTTTGCAAATAATTATTTAGTTTGTTAAAAAAAAAATTAAAAAAAGATTGGATAGCCAATTTATCTCAAATTGATTAGAATTTTAATGAGTGGTTTGATTTTCATAATAGTTCAGAAATGAGTCGCTCACAAGAATATCCCTATTTTGACATGATATTTAATTTTTGACCTTAAAACTTGTTTTACCCTTCAGCACTAAAAAGATACAGACAACAGTACCCCTGTGTAACATCCCAGATTCAAAAGAGGGAAGCCTAGTAAAATTACAGGACTTACAAGTGTCATCCACGCAGGCTAGTCACGGCCCGCGGGTTGAACCACGGACTGTAGGTAGGCCCGTGGAAAGGTCACCAATAAGTCTGCCTAGGCCATGAGCCACGGCTGGACCCACGAACCGTCGATGGGTCCACGCCTCGTGGTCCAGGGGCCGTAGGTCCAAGCAAAAGCCTCTGACCAGCAGGACGGACTGTTGGTCAATCCAAGGTTTGTCAGTGGGGTGTTGACACCCAATTTTGACCGACATTTAACTATTTCAGAAATGTTATTCGATTAAATACGTTTTTTTAAAACCCATTCCGGATTTAGAATTTTAATCGATTTTGTATAAAAAATTATGATTTTAGTATGCATGCTATTGTAAATATTATTAAATTATTCTCGTAAATTATTTTTACCGATATTTAAACTTGAAATATTTATTTTGCTCAAATATTTTAAAATTTTAAGTGATTTTAGTTATATAATAATATTATAATATTTGTAGTATTTTAATTGAATAACATTTCTTTAATTTTCCTCAAAATCATTTAAATTCTAGCCTATTCTATTCTAATTTCTTTCAATTCTAGCCACTTCAATGCAAATTCTATTTCAATTATAGCCACCTATGCATTTCAATTCTAGCCCTTTTTAATACAATTTTGTTTCAATCATAGCCAATTCGGACCAAACTTATTCCAAATATCAGAACTCTAATTTTAAATCGTGACCGTCGATCTCATCCTTTAAATCTCAGCCTCTCATCTCAACATAAATCAATGGGTGAGATCGAATCCCTCATTAGTTTCCTTTTAAACTACTAAAGGATCGAAACCCTAAAATTTTTCGTTCTCTTCCTCCCTCAAAAATCTACCGCATCACCCATCTCCTCTCTCCATTTTTTTTACTCCGGAGAGAGCAGCCACCAGTCGCCGCTCTCGCTGCCTCTTTCTTCTCCGAATTTCGCCTTTTCCACTAGCGATCGGCGAGGCAGTACAACCACCAAAGTAGCAGCCACCGGTGAACTCCAACAGCGACCGACGAGGATCAGCAGCTCCGGCGAAGGCCAGGCGACCAACGAGCAACGCCAGCAGCTCCGACAAAGCATCCTTAAAGCTCCAACACCGGTCAACAACAGCAATCACCGGTGAGAACAGTGAGCAGCGCCAACGAGAGCTCCTCCGACGAGTTTTCTTCTCCTCTCTCTTGTCACGACCCGAGTCTACACCCTGGACGTGGCCGGCACTCGAAGACCATTGCTGGTCCCCAAGCGAACCCTCATCCTGGTTGACTACAAGCGGAAGACTAACTTAAGCATGCAAAAGCTTAAAACTGAATAAAATTCAATAAACTCAACTTTTTAAAACTTCAACTCAAATGAACAACTTAGAATAAAATAAAATATTCAACCCGCCATAAAATAGGCAACTTAAGCCTTTAAAACATTTAATAAAATAAATGAATAATACAGACTTCTCAACTATACTGACTATCTATGAAGCCTCTAATTGATAACGATGGAAGTCGGTACAAGACCCACGACATCCTGACTGAACTGAAAAGTAAATGAAATCTTGTTCATGAGTGTGAAGTGCGCCACATTTATGAATGAGAGGCTACAAGATGATTAGGAAACTCTACTTCTTTCATTACTCTTAAGTCGTGCGATAAAGTTTAACTCTATAAGGTCTCTCTCCTAATCCTTATTTTATGTTCTTCAGGATATGACTCGTGAAGAGCTTATACTATAAGGAATGTGAGGGAGAATGCGGAACAAGAAGCTTCTCCCTATGTTTCTCAAATTCTGATCGATCATTTAGCCGAGCAAGTGTCAAATGCGGAGTTTAGAGATGCATTTAAAGTATTGGCTCAAGTCATGATGAGCCAATCTAATAGGGAGGTAGTGGTTCCCGTGAACCCAAATGCGGGTACGACGGCTTCAAGAGTGAGGGACTTCACAAGAATGAATCCTTCGGAGTTTCATGGTTCCAAAGTTGAGGATGATCTTCAAGAGTTTATAAATGAGGTCTATAAGCTTTTGATGATCATGGGAGTTACACCGATGGAAAAGGCAGAGTTGGTCACTTATCAACTAAAGGATTGGCTCAAATATGGTATAACCAATGGAAAGAAGGGAGACCGGAAGATGCGGGTCCTCTTGATTGGGAGAAGTTTAAGGTTGTTTTTATTGATATGTTTTTCCCCTTGAGATAAGGGAAGCCAAGGTGCTTGAGTTCATCAACCTTCGATAAGGAAGTATGAGTGTGAGAGAATATTCTCTAAAGTTCACTCAATTGTCTAAGTATACTCCATTGATGGTTGTCGATTTAAGAGTTAAAATGAGTAAGTTTGTATCGAATGTGTCCAAAATTGTGGTTAAAGAGTGTCGAACTGATATGCTCATTAATGACATAGACATCTCTCGTCTCATGGTGCATGCACAATAAATTGAGGAGTCGAAACTCAAGGAATAGTTTAGAGAGTTAAAAAGAGCTAAGACCAGAGATGGAAATTTCTCTAATACAAGGTCTGATGGACAAGGTCGTCCTAGATTTCGACAAAGGTTTTTCGATCAAGGTTCCTCCAATGCTCCTCCTAAGTTCAGCCAAGATAGGGTATCTAACCCTAAGCCTCAAGGAGGTAATGGTAGTAGATCTTCATTAACTAGGTCTAATTGTACTAAGTGTGGAAGGAAGTACGAGGGTAAGTGCCTAGCCGGCACGGATGGTTGCTTCAGTTGTGGTAAGAATGGTCATAAAATGAGGAATTGCCCGATGCTTATGGATAAAAGAAGAGAGGGCAAGCAAGTTCTTACTAGTGGTACGGGTTCCAATGCTCCTAAGCAAAACTGATTCTATGCACTACAAACTCATGGTGATCAATAGAATTCTCCGAATGTGGTCATCGATATGTTGACAGTTTTCCAACTTGCTGTATATGCTTTACTTGATCCTGGTGCTACCTTGTCTTTTGTGACGCCATATGTGGCTATGAGATTTGATGTTCTTCCAGATGTATTGTTAGAACTTTTTTCGGTCTTGACTCCTGTTAGTGATTCTATTGTGGCTAAGAGGGTCTATAGAAAATGTTTTGTTTCCTTGTCCCGTAGAGTTACTCTTGTTGACTTGGTAGAGCTTGATATGTTAGATTTTGATGTTATCTTGGGTATGGATAGGCTACATTCATGTTATGCTTCTTTCGATTGTAGAACTCGTGTAGTTAAGTTTCACTTCCCGAATGAGTCTATCCTAGAGTGGAAGGGGGAAATTCTATGCCTAAGGGTCAGTTTTTCTTTTATCTAAAAGCTAGAAAGATGATTTCTAAGGGTTGATTTTACCATCTAGTAAGGGTGAAGGATGTAGATTCTGAAAGCCCTTCTCTTGAGTCGATCCTCGTTGTAAAAGAGTTTTCGGAAGTGTTCCCAGATGATTTACCCGGTATTCTTCCTGAGCGGGAAATAGACTTTGGTACTAACCTTCTCCTATATACGCTACCTATTTCTATTCCTCCTTATCATATGGCTCCAGCATAACTTAAAGAATTGAAAGAACATGTGAAAGATTTATTGGATAGGGGTTTCATCCGATCTAGTATCTGTCCATGGGGTGCTCTAGTTTTGAATGTGAGAAAGAAAGATGGTTCTCTTCGTATGTGTATTGATTATCGACAGTTGAACAAGGTTACCATTAAGAATAAGTATCCTCTTCCAAGGAGAGATGATTTTTTTGACTAACTTTAAGGAGCAAGTTATTTCTCTAAGACTGATCTTCGGTCGAGTTATCACCAATTGAGGGTGAAAGAAAATGACTTTTCGAACTTGGTATGGTCATTATGAGTTTTTGATAATATTATTTGGGTTGACTAATGCTCTAGCGACGTTTATGGATTTGATGGATAGGGTGTTTAGACAATACATTGATATTTTTGTGATTGTGTTTATTGATATTATTTTGATTTACCCAAGGAGTGAGGATGAGCATATTGGTCATTTGAGGATCGTGTTGTAAATTCTTAAAGACCAACGACTTTTTGCAAATTTTAGCAAATGTGAATTTTGGTTAAGGTCTATAGCTTTCCTTGGTCACATTGTTTCGAGTAAGGGTATAGAGGTAGATCCTAAGAAGATAGATGCGGTCAAGAGATGGCCTAGACCTCTAACTACCTCAAATATTAGAATTTTCTTGGTTTAGCCGATTACTATAGAAGGTTTGTTAAGGGTTTCTCGTCAATTGTCTCTCATTTGACAGTCATGACTCAAAAAAAAGGCTAAGTTCATATGGTTTGAAGCATGTGAGAAGAGTTTCCATGAGTTGAAAGATAGACCTACTTCCGCTCTGGTGTTGACCTTATCGAAAAGGATGGATGGTTTTGTGGTTTACTGTGATGCCTCGAGAATTAGGCTAGGGTGTGTGCTTATGCAAAATGGGAAAGTTATTGCCTTTGCCTCAAGGCAACTTAAAATCCATTAGAAGAATTATCCCACTCACGACCTTGAGTTAGCGGTGGTCGTTTTTTCTCTAAAGATTTAGAGACACCATTTGTATGCAATACATGTAGATGTGTTTACCAACCACAAGAGTTTGCAATATGTGTTTAATCAAAAAGATTTGAATCTTCGCCAAAGAAGGTGGCTTGAGTTATTGAAGGATTACTACATGAGTGCTCTTTATCACCTCGTTAAAGCTAATGTGGTAGCGAATGCTCTTAGTCGGTTATCTATGGGTAGTGTTGCTTATATTGAAGAAGAAAAGAAAAGGTTGGTTCGAGATGTTCATAGATTGGCTCGATTATGTGTTCAACTAGTGGACTCCACCAAAGGTGGTATTATGGTTCACAATGGTTCTGAACCGTCTTTTGTGGTGGATGTGAAAGTCAAGCAAGGTCTAGACCCAATTTTGGTAGAATTGAAATAGACGGTGCCTAAGAAATCCGTTGAGGCTTTCTCCCAAGGGAGAGATGGTGTACTTAGATGCCAAGGTCTGTAACGAACGGGTTCAGTCGTTATAGAAAAGCCAATGGGGAAAAATTTTGGGCCGGAAATCTTTTTGATAGTAACTTGAAAATTCTCAACTTAGTCCAGATTTGGACAAAATCAGAGTTTTAGGGTGTGGAGAAATTTGTTAAAAATCAGGTGTGTTGTTTATGATTTTGAGTACATGAATAGATATATAACGCGTAAAGGAATCCGTACGACTTTCCGAAATTGAATTTGGCCGAGTACAACTCCCGGAATTGATCTTAGAGTGGATGGTATTTTTTTAGCGTCGTTGAAAGAATGTGTGTTGTGAAATGGGGATCTTGGGATTTTTGAAATAGCTCTCTGTCTTCGTGCAAGCCACTGGGGCAGGATTTTTGTCGCCAGGGCAGGGCCGTTGTGGCGGGGTGGTGGTCGTTGTGGTGGATTCGACGTTATTTAAGTCGTTAATAAAACTGCAAAATGTCTTTATTCTGCAATTTTTGACTTTGAGAGCCAAGATACGACCCCATACGAGTTCTAGATAGTTTTTCACCATTCTTGAGGCTAAAGGTAAGATTTTAACTCCTCAGATCCGTTTTTCGATCTGTAAAACCTATTTCTTAGGTTGTTACTGATGGGGAGGGGTTTTTGATCTTAGAATTCATGATGGAAACAGCCCTAACTGGACCATGGAATGATCTACGGTTTGTAGAATTGTTAGTAATCCAGAAATTTGTGACTATTTATTGATTCCCATATTATATTGATTGTTTATAGACCACGAACAAGCGGAACGAATCCGGAAATGGAAGGATCAAGTTTTCTAGGGTTTCAACCTTGTTTCGAGGTAGGTGATGGTTGTGATTCTATGATTGTGTGATGTATTCTTGTTATTGCTTCATTATGATACATGTATGTACGTATGCGAATGTTGCATTGTTGATCACACTGATTGTAAATGAGATAGATGAATAACTATGTGTCATGAATCACTACTTGATTGTATGATTATTGAGAATATACTTGTGAGTGTGATTGTGGTTTGTTGATGGATCGGTTGCCACATTTCGGCATAACTAATTGGGATCGATTGCCACGTTCCGGCATAAATATAGGATCTGTTGCCACGTTTTGGCATAATTATTGGATCGGGTACCACGTTTTGGTGCACTAGCAGTTTGGATTTGGGTTCCATGTGAGGACCAACTACTTGTGACACTTGTGTATTGTTGAACATGTGATATCCAATGTTGTTATGTTCTGTATATTGCATGGTTATATTGTTGTGATGACTTGTTTATGTTACACTTAGTGGGATAGCCGCGTGATCCTACCAGTACACGGTAGTTGTGTACTGATACTGCACTTGCTTTTATTTTTGTTTAGTACATGGAATCTTTCGGCGTATATTGACAGACCTCGCTTAGAAGATATGTGATTGTTGCTTTCGAATTCAAGGGTGAGCTAGCATCTTCCGGGATGTTTTGGATTCTCTTTGAGTCTATGTCCACATTTCGAAATTAGACTAGTTCTTTAGATGTTTTTATGTTAGTTGGGGTTGTGACCATTCTTGTTTACACTTGGTTATCGTTTAGATGTTTTGGTACATTGACTTTAAGATTCTAGGTTATTTTCTTCCGCATTGTTAGTTTGTTTGTTAGACTCTTATTGAAGTTTATGGGAACTTCATTTTCTTTTAGTTAATTGCTTTAGTTTGTTCTAGTTGCTTGGTTTGGGTTGTAGTTTTGGTTCTCCTACCGGAGGTTTAGTGTGGGTGTCACTCATGACAGTCTGGGTCGTGACAAAGTTGATATCAGAGCATAGGTTCGTTGATCTCAATGTATCAAAACGAGTCTAATAGAGTCTCGCGGAACGATATGTGTCGCCTTTACTTTTCTTCGAGGGGCTATAGGACTTTAGGAAATCTCTCTACTTTATCTTGTCTTATCTCGTGCTATAACTTGGGTCCAATTTGTATCTAACCTCTTTCACTCTTCTTTCCGCAGATGGTTAATACAAGATTTAACTGTGTTCGTCCCGTCGCTCCCGTCAATGTTCCAGTTGAGGGCTCTGTAGCGAGATGTCGCTATCAAGGCAGGGGTAGAGGAAGAGTTAGAGGTAAAGGTAGTGAAAGAGTAGCACCTATTGGGGATGGAGCTCCGGTTGATAATGTTCCTATGAATAAGAAGCCTCTTGCGCACCACGAAGAGATAGATGAGGATGTTGAGGTTGATGATATTGAGAATATTGGACAAGAGGAAGAGGTACCAACTGAAACTACCGGCGTTCCTCCCTTAGATCCAGTGTTAGTGCAACAGACCATGTCATTCTTGAAAGGTTTGGTTGGTCCTGGAGTGCTTCCCTTTGTTCAAGCAACTTAGGCTCCCGCCAATCCTCATATTGCTAGCATTGTTCCTAAGGTGAGTGGAACGGGAGGTAATGATGTTTTCTTCCGTCCTTTGATGGGTTCTGTTATGATTGGTAATGAGCATGAGATGTTGACTATGTTTTTTAAGATCAAGCCTCCTGTGTTTCTTGGTTCTGAGAGTAAGGATGCTTATGAATTTATTCTTGATTGCTATGAGAGGCTTCACAAGTTGGGGATTGTTCATCAGCATGGGGTTGAGTTCGATTGTTCATTAGCATGGGGTTGAGTTACTCAGGAACTCCACCTCAGAATTTAATTCAGGATAGCCAGGGAGTCGCGTCTTTGGCGGGCAGCAGGTCATCTTTTGATCGTACTTGCCACAATTGTGGAGAACCTAGGCATATGAGACGCGCTGCAATAGTCTAGAGCAGTGGTACCCGCAGGGAATGGTAATAATGGTCGAGGGCGTCCACAAGGTGGGTGAGGAGCTAATCAGCGAGGCAGTGTGGGTCGTGGAAATGGTAATGCAGGCAGGGGTAACGTGCAACCAGGCAGCGAAGTGGCTCGTCAAGATGATAGAGCTCAGTATTATGCTTTTCCGAGCAAGAATGAGGCAGAGGCGTCTGATGCGGTGATCACATGTACTATTCTTGTCTGTGACCTGATGGCTAATGTGTTATTTGATCCGGGTTCTACTTATTCTTACTTTTCCTTGTGTTTTGCCTCGAATTTTGATATGGTTTGTGATATACTTGATTCCCCCATCCATGTTTTTACCCCCGTTGGAGAGTCTGTCGTAGTCATCCATATCTATCGTGCTTGTCCTATTTTGTTTATGGGTTATCAGACTTAAGCTGATTTAGTGATTTTGGATATGTCAGACTTTGATATAATCTTAGGTATGACTTAGTTGTCCCCCTATTATGTTGTATTGAATTGTAATACTAAATCTGTGACTCTAGAAATTCCGAGAAGGGAAAAGTTAGAGTGGGAAGGGGTATACAAGCCTAAGCATGCTAAGATCATATTCTCCATTCGGGCTAGCAAACTAGCTGGGCAGGATTGTTTGGCTTATTTGGATCATATTAGAGAAGTATTTCCTACTGATTTACCTGGTATGCCTCCGAATAGAGATATAGATTTCTGCATTGATTTAGAACCTGGTACTCGTCTCATTTATATTCCTCCATATCGTATGGCTCCGGCAAAATTAAGAGAGCTTAAGGCTCAAATCCAAGAGCTTCTTGATAAAGAATTTATTCGTCCTAGTGCTTCCCCATGGGGTGCCCAGTGTTGTTTGTTAAGAAAAATGATGGTAGTATGAGAATGTGTATAGATTACCAGCAATTGATTAAGGTGACCATTCGAAATAAGTATCCATTGCCTCGAATAGATGATCATTTTGACCAATTGCAAGGTGCATCCGTTTTCTCTAAAATTGATGTAACGTCTGGTTATCATCAATTAAAGATTAGGCCTGAGGATATACCAAAAACGACATTTTGGACTCGTTATGGACATTATGAGTTCCTAGTTATGTCGTTTGGGTTGACTAATGCGCCCGCAGCTATCATGAGTTTGATTAATGGGGTGTTCAAACCCTTTCTTGATTCTTTTGTTATAGTGTTCATTGATGATATTCTAGTTTATTCGGGAAGTAAGGAAGAGCATGCCGATCATCTTCATATTATTCTGGGTGTTCTTGGAAAACAAAAGTTGTATGCGAAATTTTCTATGTGTGAATTTTGGCTGAACTCGGTTTCATTTTTGGGGCATGTGGTTTCAAACGAAGGGGTAATGGTAGATCCCCAAAAGATTGAGGTGGTTAGGAATTGGGTTCGACCAAGTTCTGTGACCGAAATTAGGAGTTTTGTGGGGCTTGCTAGCTATTAACGTCGATTTGTGAAGAACTTTGCTTTTATTGCTACTCATTTGACTAATTTGACTAAAAAGAGGTACCCTTTGAATGGATTGAAAAATGTGAGGAGAGCTTCGAAAAGCTCAAGACTTTTTTTACCACCGCACCTATTCTACATTACCAGTTGAAGGAAAGGATTTTGTTGTTTATTGTGATGCTTCGCTTTCTGGTTTGGGGACGGTGTTGATGCAAGAGAAGAATGTTATAGCCTATGCATCGCGTCAATTGAAGGTGCATGAGAGGAATTATCCAACACATGATTTGGAGTTGGCAGCGGTAGTATTTTCTCTTAAAATTTGGCAACATTATCTTTATGGTGTCAAGTGTGAAGTATTTACTGATCATCGTAGTTTGCAGCATGTGTTCACTTAAAAAGATCTAAATTTGAGACAAAGAAGGTGGATGGAGTTACTCAAAGACTATGATGTGACCATCCAATACCATCCGGGCAAGGCTAATGTGGTGGCAGATGCATTAAGTCAGAAAGTAGTAAGTATGGGCAGTCTAACTTGCTTGAGTGCATCCAAACGACCTTTGGCTAAGGAAATTTAACGCTTGGAGTCTAACTTCATGCGATTGGGCATCTCAGAGAAAGGAGGGGTGTTTAGCTAGCATTGAGGTTAGGGCCACGTTTATTGAGGAGATCAAGGCTAAAAAATTTGATAATAAGAATTTGGATGAACTCAAGAAGAATATTGTGATTGGCAAGGCACAAGATACCACTATTGATGTGGATGGTGTGCTTAATTTTAAAGGAAGAATTTGTGTTCCTCGAGTTGATGACTTGATTCCGAAATTATTGGCGGAAGCTCATGGTTCGCAATATTCCATTCATCCGGGTGCGACCAAGATGTATCGAGATTTGAAGTGAATTTATTGGTGGCCGGGGATAAAGAAAGACATTGCAGAGTTTGTGGCTAAGTGTAAAAATTGCCAACAAGTAAAGTATGAACACCAAAGACCAGTGGGTTTGCTTCAAAGAATGTCAATTCCGGAATGGAAGTGGGAAAGGATAGCTATGGATTTTGTGGTTGGTCGTCCCAAGACTTTGGGGAAGTTTGATTCTATTTGGGTAGTAGTTGATAGATTGACTAAGTCAGCCTATTTTATTCCGGTAAGAATAGATTATAATGCTGTAACAATTGGCTAAGGTGTATGTGAAAGAGATAGTGAGGTTGCATGGAGTGCCCATTTCTATCATCTCAGATCACGGTACCCAATTCACCTCCAAGTTTTGGAAGAAGTTAGATGAGGAATTGGGCGCACAACTCACTTTTAGTACAATCTTCCACCCACAGATAGACGGATAATCGAAAAGGACCATTCAAGTGTTAGAAGACATGTTGAGAGCATGTGATTGACTTTGGAGGACATTGGGATAAGTTCTTAGCCTTGTGTGAGTTCTCTTAAAATAATAGTTATCACTTTAGCATTGATATGGCACCATTTGAGGCACTCTATGGGAGAGGATGTAGATCACCCATAGGATGGTTTGAGGGTGGAGATGTGAAACCTTTGGGGTGGACTTAGTGAAGGATGCTCAAGACAAGGTGAAGAGTATTCAAGCTAAGCTTCTAGCAGCCCAGAGTAGGTAGAAGAAGTATGCGGATCATAAGGTAAAAGACATGGCGTTTCAAACCGGTGAGAATGTTCTTCTTAAGGTATCACCCATGAAAGGGGTGATGAGATTTGGCAAGAAGGGCAAGTTAAGTCCGCGATACATTGGTCCCTTTGAGGTTCTTGAATGTGTAGGGCCCGTGGCTTGTCGATTGGCCTTACCTCCTAACTTATCGGGAGTTCATCTGGTATTTTATGTGTCCATGTTGAAGAGATATCATGGTGATGGAAATTACATCATTAAGTGGGACTCGATTGTATTAGACAAAGACCTTTAATATGAGGAGGAACCGATTGCAATTTTTGATCGTGATGTGCGTAAGTTGAGGACCAAGGAGATTAAGTCCCTGAAAGTTCAATGGAAGCATCATCCAGTTGAGGAAGCTACTAGGGAAACCGAGAAAGATATGTGAGACAAGTATCCCCCAGTGTTTTGGACGGCGAGAGGCGACAAGGGCCTGCCTCGCCACGCGGCGAGGCGCTCGCCTTTTTTAATCGAGGCGCCAATTAATACCATAAATTAAAAATATTTAATTGCATATATAAATATCCAAAATCTCAATAGCAATAAGTCAATAACATATATTAGCAAATATTTCAATTCAAAAACTAAAAGTAGATACTAAAAGTCTAGAACTTAAAAACCCAATAATTCAAAAAACAATACTAGAACTCTAAAAGTCTATTCTTCTTCAAAACTATTCAACTCTTGAAAGATCAACATCCTCTATATCATTATATTGCTCCTCATCTTCTTCCTCCTCGTAGTCCTCATCAATTAGTGTCTGAGTCCTTCTTGAAGTTGAACTTGTAGATGTAGTTTCTACTCTTTTGCCCTTGTCAAGTGCTCTTGATCTTGAAGAAAGTCCCCTAAGACAATAGATACTCTCATCAGCTCCAATTGACGTAGCAACACTACCCCAAGTAAGATCATCATCCTCATATACTAGTTCATCTATCATTCATTTTGGACCACAAGTTTTAAAAGTCTTCCTTTCTTTCTTAAACTCCGTGCCGAGTCAAAGTACCTCACATAAATTGGGACGGAGGGAGTAATAGATATTGATAATAATATAATATGGAAATTAGGATATAATTTTTTTACTTGAGTGTTCAAACACACTCCAATTTCGCTCACATCCGGATGAGCTACAAGTTAGGCTTAATACTTTCATGGCAAACTTTTGCAAGTTTGGTGTTTCACTACCAAATAGTGACCACCATTCAACTATAATAAAATAAATTTAAAGGTTAATGAGTATAAATAAATCAAATAATTTAAGTAAGAGCTAAATCAACTCACTTACCCGGTGACCTTGTGTCTCTAGCTCTTTTAGTCGAACCGCAACCAAATAGTGGATGAGTTAGGAGTAGTTCCAGTTATGGTTGTGAAGCTTGTGGAATGATCTTTCCAACGCCACCGAGTTTGCTCAATTCCGAGTTCGTATGAGCGAGTTATGGCCTTTGAAAGTTGGGCAGTTGACAAGAAATCCGTCCGGGGAAATCATTAAGGGCATTTTGGTCTTTTCCCTAGCTTTTTCTTTTAAGGATTTATTGTTGAGTTAGGCTGATATGTGGATCTTTTTGTTCCATTTTGAAAGAGTGAGAACTAGGGCTTGAGAAGAAGAAGAGAAGGAGAAGAGAAGAAAGGAAGAAGAGGAGAGGAGATCAACAAGTTTCCGACAAGATCATCGTGGATTTTCATCGGGGGTGATCCCTACCAAGGTATGTGAGCTTTTAGTGTTGGGTGATCTTTTCCCCCACACACTTAGCCCTTTTATTTATTGAGAAGGGATCGGATTCGTTGTTGAAGTTGTTGGAATTGTTGTTAGTTGTTGAAGTTGTTAGTTGTAATCTATGGGTTCTTGAGGGACTTTTGTGCTTCCAAGTGTTTGGGTTGAAACCTTGTTTTGGGAGGGTTTAGATCTGGAGAAGAGGAGGATCCCGAAAATAGTCAGTTCTCAGAAGCAATCGACGGACTAGAGGTACGGTCCGTAGATCGATATACGGACCGTCGATCCCCTCCGTAACACCACACTTAGAATTTACAAAAATTCAGGTACTAGAACCCTCACAGTATCTTTCGACGGACCAACAGTACGGTCCGTAGATCAATCTACGGACCGTCGATGGGCACCGTGGTTCCACACTTGGTCATTTTT